>NW_006400094.1:1463144-1471267 GCF_000299155.1 Elephantulus edwardii | reverse complement strand
ACCAAAAAGAAAATAATAATAAAAGATAAATTAAAATTTATTTTTTAAAAAAGATCATGTTACATAAGAGCGGACCCCAGAACACTCAGAAGGATGGCTGAGAATTCAGCTCAGTCAGTGGAAAACACATACCTAGTTAGGATACCCCACCCAGAGCCAACTCTCCTGTCATAAAACAGGACAGAGGCAAGCTGCAGCAGGCCCAGGGTCTCCGAAGCCATCAATTAGAACAGAAGCAGACTGTCTTATCCTTTTTCTGCAGAGGGGCTGCTGAGTTCAAACTATCACTGATCTTTTGTTTAGCAGTCATGCATTTGAACCACGGTGTCACCAGAACAGTCACCAGAGAGCTGGATGATGACTAACGATGACAGAAGAAACAGTGACTAAGGATGACAGAAGAAACAGTGATGCCTTTGAATTGTGGTGCTGGAGAAGAGTCTTGAACATACCATGGATGGCCAACAAAACAAATAGTTCTCGGAGAGGGTGAGACCAAGTTTCTCCTCTGGAGGCAAGGATTTTGAAGCTCTGTCTCACATACTTTGGGCATGTGGCCAGGGGGGACCAGTCCTCGGAGAAGGACATCATGCTCAGAAGGGTGGATGGACAGCTCAGGAGAGGAAGACTCCGGATGCGATGGACTTATGACACAGTAACTGAGGTAATGAGTGGAGATGTGTGAGAGACAGTGAGACTGGCTCAGGACAGAGCCACAGCGCAGAGGGTTGCTATGAGAGAGAGTTGACAGGATAGCACAGGACAACAACACAACAACAATGTTCAAAGTGAGGCAAGATGAAGTTTGCTCACCTTCACCTGTATAAAGGAGTGCTTGCATTTTATCTACCATGGATAAGCTCATATGGCTGTAGAAACCCAATGGAATCGGATGGCAGATAAACGTCTGATTCAATCCACAAGGCAAAGACAAGCTATGCAGTCATTCAACTAATCTTGATAATACTCCTCTACTTTGTCCACTATGGTGAATTTGCTCAGGGGTTCCCTACGTCATCCCCACCAGAACACCTCTACTAAGACCCAGGAAGGCTCAATACATACAGGCATTGATTTGAAAAAAAGTATTTTGTTCTAATTTTATATTGATCTATAAACACAATTCACATATACTGTGCTTCATTCATGTATATTGCGTTTCCCACATTCCTTCAATCCCACTGTGATTCGTAGGACCATTTCCATATACTGTGTTTTATAAAATCAATCACTAACGATCTGTGCCCACAGTAACTCTATCTTTTTAGGTCTCCACTCGATCTATCCTAATTTCTTCATGTCTGTGTTCCGCCCATCAAATTCTACAACCCTCCTTCAACCTGAGACCCACCCTCTTCTCTTCTCCCTCTGGACTTTTTGTTTATCCACATCTTACTAGTTATCCTTCTATTTTTACAATAATGGTCTTAATCAACATTTGTTTTTAGGAGATTGAGTTAGTTGACTCAATTTAACACACAGCCATGAATTTAAAGCAAGTAGAGGCATCTTTTCTGTCAACAGAGAATGACCCATTCCTCTCTCGTGAATGTATCTCTGCTAATATATCACCTTCACTTTTTAAAAAAATTTAAAATGTTTAACTTATTTATGACAATGAAATCCTCTATGAATCATGCACTTTTCATAAGCCAAAACAGAATAAATAAAAATACTGGCGAACTTGTAAGGCAAGTCATGGTTTCACTAACTTGCTTTGAACCACTCTTTCCCTCTCTGTTCCAACTTTACAAAGCATCAAAAAATACCTATCTTCAGTTTTTAAAAAACCCAACAACATTTGTGTTGTTGTTGTTATGTGCTATCGAGTCACCTGCAACTACAGTAAGCCTATGTTCATTAGCTCTAACCCTGCCCTATCCTGAACTAATCTCATTGTCTCCAACAGACTTAATCACATTGCCCTAGTCACTGACTCAATCCATCTCATCTGAGGTCATCCTTTCCTGAGTTGTCCAACCACCCTTCCCAGCATGATGTCCTCCTCCAAGGAAAGGTCCTTCCCCACCACGTGCCCAAAGTATGTAAGACGGAGCTTCAAATTTCTTGCCTCCAGGGAGCAGCCTGGTTTCACCCTTTTCAGAACAGACCTGTCCATTCTCCTGGCAGTCCAGAGCATGTTCAATGCTCTTTTCCAGCATCACAACTCAGATGCATCAATTCTTCTACCTTCCTTAGTTACTGTCTAGCTCTGTGATGCATAGCAAGTCGTTGCAAAGACCATGGCCTGGATCAGATGCACCTTAGTCTCCATACTGCTATCATTGCTCTTCAGTTCTCTGGAGAGGTCCCTGACAGCAGGTTTTCCCAACGCAATTAATCTTTTGATTTTTCTGACTGCTGGTACCAAGAGTATTGATTGTGGAACCAAGCAAGCAGAAGTGGCTAACAAATTCAATCCCTTCACCATCTATCATGAAGTTCCCAATTGGCCCAGTGGTGAGAATCTTTGTTTTCTTGATGTTGAGCTTCAATCTATATTGAAGGCTGCAGTCCTTGACCTTCTGCAGCAAGTGCTTCAGGTCCCCCTCAGTTTCAGCAAGCAAGGTTGTGTCATAATGCAGGTTGTGGTAAGTCTTCCTCCAATCCTGATGCCACACTCCTTCTCATAAAGCCCAACGTCCTGAATGATCTTCTCTGCATATAGATCGGAAAGATATGGTGTCAGGAAGCATCTTTGACACACATCTTTTCTGTTTTTGAACCATGCAGTGTTTCCTTGCTCTGTTTTAATGACTGCTTCCTGGACCAAGCATAGTTTTGTGTAAACGTAGTCAAGCATTCTGGGATTCCCATTCTTCAATTTGTTGTGATCCACACAGCAGGGGGAGGGGGAGGATGGTGTAAACCTAGAGTTTTTAGATGCATTTATTTCTTTGCAGGCAGATGAGAGAAATTAAACAGAAGACCCAAACACTAGTGATGGCTTTCAGGACAAGGTGTGGAACAGAGCTGAAACAGAGGCAGTCAGAGTAGGTCAGCCCTGACGGCAGCTCACAAAATCGGGAATGTTTGTTTCTCTTTGACAAAACTTCAAGACACAGGAGTTAATGTATCTCTGACAATTTGAGGATTTGAACAGTAGTGTGACTGTGACCACAGGACGAATGCAGGTAGCCAAGCATCCCCTCACCTCATTCTATCTCTGAGCACAGCCTTCGACACCTGTGTGTGTGACTCCGATGCCTGTGTGTGTGACTCCGTTAAACTTTCTGTTCCAACAAGCGCGGCAACTGGAGGGTGAAGTTGTCCTGATAAAAGACAATGAATTCAATGCTTGGCTTACTCAAACGCTTATCTGATTCTCAAGGGTAAGTTCTGCCCCTTCTGAACTTTTCCCCAATAATACGCAGCCCTGTGTGAAGTCCTGGGGGTGTGAGGGTGTTCTTGGGGCGGGGGATAGTGCCCCTCTGAAATACATTAGTGGATAGAATGCTGTTTGGGAAGAAGGTCTCTGATGAAGGAGGTTGTTCTGCATCAAGCAAATTCTAAAGCTAAATGACGGGCTTTTCAATTACTTGCTATGCATCTGAGAGTTGGACAATGAATAAGAAGGACAGAAAAAGAACAGATGTGGGGGAGGGATGGGCAGGGAGAGAAGTGCAGCAATGAATGAATGGAAATCCAAAATCTCTGTAAATGCTCATTAAAATTATTAAAAAAAAGAACAGATGCATTTGAGTTCTGGTGTTGGAGAAGAGTATTGGACACTCCATAGCTTGACTCAGGCCATAGTCATTCTGATTACTTGCTATGCCTCCAAGAGCTTGACAATGAATAAAGATGAAAGAAAAAGAATGGACACCTTTGAGCTATGGTGTTGGAGAAGAGCACTGAACATCCCATGGATGGCTAATGGCATAAGCCATGTCAGGATGGATGGTGAGGAGACTGAAACTGTCAGCAGCTTCATGTTGCTTGGATCCACAGTCAACACGCTTGGTGCCAGCTGTCAGGAAATCAGGAGATGCACTGCACTGCGAAAAATCTGCCATGCGGGACCTCTCCAGCTTATTAAGGAGTAATGATGTCAGTTTGAGGAGTAAGGTGCATCTGATTCAAGCCATAGTCTTTCTGATGACTTCCTATGCATCTCAGAGCTGGACAATTAATAAAGATGACATAGAATAGATGCCTTTGAGCTGTGATGTTGGAGAAGAGCACCGAACATCCCACGGACGGCCAAGAGAACAAATACTTATGTCTTGAAGAAGGTGCAGCCGGAATGCCCTCTGGACACAAACATACTTCAGGCATGTTGCTAGAAGGGGCTATCCCTTGAAGAGGGACATGATACCGGAAAGGGTGGACGGCCAGTGAAGGAGAGGAAGACCCTCCACTAGTTGGATTGACACGGTGACGGCCACAAAGGGCTCGCGTGTGTCAGGAAGTGTGAGGATGGTGCAGGATAGAGCAGGGTTCAGATCTTTTCTTCATAGAGTCACTCTGAGTCGCCCTTGACTTGATGTCACCTAACAACAACAACATAGCCTGTAAAAGAACAAACACCCCTGTTTATCATGGCTTTGTTCACAATAGCAAAGAACTTGGAGACAACCCAAGTGCCCATCAACAAATGAATGGATAGAGAAGCTGTGGTATAGTCACACAATGGAAGACTATTCTGCACTGAAACACATCTCACGTACTTTGGGCATGTTGCTGGGAGGGGTTGTTCCTTGGAGAAGGAAAAGATGCTCGGGAAGGTGGAAAGTCAGCCAAAGGGAGAGAATTAAATGCAAAGGCGGCAAAAGGAAGACCTCTATCCAGATGGGTTGAGCCAATGGCTGTGACAATTGCTTTGAACGTATGTAGGATGGTGCGAATGGCACAGAATGGGGACCAGGGTAGGTGCTGTGGTTCACTGTGTTTCCGTGAGTCGTAGTGTACGTAATGGCACCAAACAACCATCACCCCAGCTTTGCACAATTAACAGACGACTCATACATTCAATCAAGCCCACCAAGCCAATGTGAGTTGTGGTGACTTCCCACTTTAGAGGACTCTCTCTCCACTGAGTTTCCGATGCTGTAAATATTCATGAGAACAAGATGGCAGGGGCGGCGATGGGGAAGCAACTGGGGGATCTGAACGCCTGACCTTTTGGCTAGCCGCCTAACACGCAACGCAGTAAGCCACCTGAATGCCTCTCGTCAACAACAGAAGACTGTAAACACAGCTTTGGCATGCCCTGGGAAACCCACAAAGGGGTGTGTCTGTGTGCGTGTGTGCTTAACCCAACTGTGATTGTGGAGTTGACTTCACTTTGGAGGCAACCCCACTCTCAATCCTTAAGATTCTTCCTGGATCTCTCTTCCTCTCCAATTTCAAGTCTTAGGGTGATAGAAGCAAGTGCAATCCTGTTTGCCTGTTTTCACAAACGTGTCGGCCGAGTGGCAAATGCTCTGCGGTGTGTAAACAAACAGCGCTATCCGAACGACCAACATGAGAGGCGCAACTCAAACACTCAAATCCTCACCCGTCCGAGGAAGCTGTAGCTGCAGGCAGAAAGAAGCCTCTCATCTTTGGAATAGGGATCTGTTTCTCTGATCGCAGAAGAAATCCTGGAAGTGGTTGGAGGGAATGTAGGATTTGCGTTCTCTGAGTTAGCCTGGGATGGGAACCCTGTCCTGTCCTGTGCCATCTTCACCATCTCTGACATGCCCGAGCCCAGAGTTTCAGTCCCCTGGTCAATCCATCGCGTGCAGGGTCTCTCTCTCAGGTCCTGAATCTCTGCCTCTCTTGACCACACGCCCGAAATACGGAGATGTACCATCTTTGTTTGCCACACAGGTCTGATCCCTCTGCACCCTGCCAGCGTTCTGTGCTTTGCTCTCTTGTTGAACATAGTCCTTGTCTGCTGGCATGAGACGAATTTCTGAAGCAGCAGCTCCTCTCTTCCTGGTGGTCGACTTGGCCACACCTCTCTAGGATGGCCCTTTCCTTGCCTCTCGGGTCAGCCAGGTGCAAAATGCCCCAATCTAGTCTCAAAACATGTCTTTTTTTCCCCCATTACAGTCAAACAGACGCAAGATGCAAAATAATTTGGGCACGAAGGATCCTGGTACATGCTTTTTGTTTTTGTAACGTGTTGTCAATGTGTAACTAATAGTGACCTTGTGTCCAACAGCTCTGAAGCCTGCCCTGTCCTGAGCCAGTCTCTCTGACTCTGACACACCGACCACCATGGGCCCAGTTACTGCGTCAATCCATCTCATCCGGGGTCTTCCTCTCTTACCCTGATAGTCTTTCAGCTAGTTATGAGTTTTGTGATAATGCGTTGGTATTTGTACCCCTTCCTCTTTGCTGCCTGAGAATTCATTTTCTCTCTCCGCCCGTGCACATTTTTCTGGTCCGGACCCTCACAATTCCTCTGGAAGATTCTTAGGCTTTGAGAGAAGCTGGACAAAAGCATATGATGTTTCTCTAGAATAGTGTGATCATGGGGCAAATGGAAAAAACCAAATAAAATAGAAGGCTCTATTATGATTCCATATTAAAGCCCTCTCCTTGGGCCCGAGGGATGGAGGTTGTAACAGCGCAAGTCATTGCCGTTTGGTATTATTCTGGGAATTAATTTTTCAGGTCTTTAAGCTTCACTCACGTAGGTACCACGAGTCATAACGTAAAGGCTAACGTGTTTGGAAAGGTTAAAAGCAGCATTAAAAAAGTGGAATGTGGAGGTGGTAGACATACATCTTCCCGCCTGCTGCATCACGTGTAATTAAGCGAGGAAATGTCACCTAGACGTTCATTTTGACTCTGTGACAATCTGCTGTCAAGGACGACTTTAAAATGCCAGAGAGCAAGGATGTCACTTGAAGGACTAAGGTACATTCGACCTCGTCATTGGATTTTCAAAGATCTCCCTGTGTGGCGTTGCCTCGTCAACCCACAGGCACGCAATTAGAATCTGCAAAGGTGCTTTATGGGAGGAAAGACAGACTGGACAATCTCCTCCCATGAGATTTCTTGCCTCTGAAAACCCACTGGAGGGTCAACTATGAGCTGGTTCACACTCGATGGTCCACAACATCAACATAAGCAAGTGGGGTGCTCTGGTGTTAGAACCTTTATAAAAAAGTGCATTGCTAACACTTAAAAGTCTTAGCAACAATGAATGAATGGAATTCCAAAATCTCTGTAGATGTTCATTGAAATGAAAAAGAAATAAAAATAAAAAAAAAAAGTCTTAGCTCTCTGCCGGTTCAAATCCACCAGACATTTCGGGTGGGAGAAAGATGATCCAATCTCTTCTCACACAACTTAGAGCTGTTGAAAACTCACTAGAGTGTCAGTTCTGAGTTGCTTCTGATTCAAGGCAAGCAATTTAAGGTTTTGAAACCTGGACTGTGGATAAGGAATGCCAAACAAAGTGTGCCTTCGAACAGTGGTGCTGGTGAAGGGGAAAGAAGGCATGGTGGATCAGGAAAAGAAAAAAAAATACATCTGTCCTGGAAAAAGGACAACCAGAGAGATCATTAAATGCAAAGGTGGCAAGACTCTGTCTCACATACTTGGGGCATGTTTTCAGGAGGTAAGAAGACTTGGAAAAAGGCATCATGAGGGGTAAGGTGGACGGACAGAGAATGAGAAAATGGGATGGGGAATGAGAAAAAGACCCTCAATGAGATGGATTGGCGTCGTGACTGCAAATGCGCTCGAGCCTATCAGAGATGGGAAAGATGTTATAGAACGGGGCACAGCTCACATCTTTCGTTCACAGAGTCAATACAAATAGGAATTGATAAGACTTGCACGCAATATATTCCTGTTTGTAAAAACCACTACCTTGGGATGTGATAACAGTGCTCAACAACTCTTTGCTATATGGGTCAGAAATTAGTATAAATTAAAAATTATATATGTTTGGAGAGGTCCTTGATGGCAGTTGTTTTTGTTTTTTTAATTTTGCATGGAAAAAATATGCCATCAAGAACCTCTCCCACCAGATGCTCTGCTGAAGAAGGAGGGACAATCTCCTCCTGTACCAGTCAGATCTGACTGGACGGTACACACACAAAAATAATTAAAAACACGGCGCTGGCTGAAAATTGCCTGTGACTTCATCCATAGCCACTGGTGAGAGTCAGCGCCCAGAG
>NW_006400094.1:1453277-1462003 GCF_000299155.1 Elephantulus edwardii | reverse complement strand
AAACTCCAAACAAGTCTTAGGCAACATGCAGCCAGGGTGCTCTTTGGAGGTAAGGATGGTGGAAGTTTCCTCTTAGACATTTGGGGCATGTTGTTACGAGGTGCTCTCCCTTGGAAATGGGCACGATGCTTGTAAAAGTGGAGGGATGGCAAAGGAGAGAAAGACCCTTCATGAGATGGATTAACACAGTGCCTGCCACCCCCGCAATGGACTCACGGATGTCAGAGATGATGAGGACGGCACGGGTTCGGACAGCGGGCCACTATGAGTCATAACTGACTCAAAAGGCACTGCCAACAACAACAAATACTCTACTGCTTGTTGGTAAAGTTATGTTGACTATGCCTTCCCGGCTAGACCCTATAAACAACTGATCTGAGTCTTACTCTATCCTGTTCTTGCCACACAATTTCAGCCAGGGGTACACCCCCACTTTTGCAGTCACTGTGTCAATCCATTCTTCTTTGTGTGTGTGTGTGTGGCGGGGGGGTCTGCCTCTCTTCTGCTGTCACCCTCTGGTCAGTGGCAATGACAAGAGGGCTGACATCAGAAGGCAGAACATTTGCTTCCCTTCTTTTTCCACGCTTTCGAATCTATTTCTGTCCATCTCGAGCCACGTGCTCCGTGCATAACCCTTCCAGAGCTCCTGTTTATTCACAGTTAATAAATAATCCTGGGCAATGAAAGCCAGAGCTGGCCCAGCTGTGTTCTTAAATCATCATCGTGAATGTATCCTTGAAAGCTTTCTCTCTTTTCAAGTGATTAACCAGCAAAGATGAATGTGTGTTCAGCTGGGGGGGTGGGGGTGGAGGCATTTGTTGGGACGGATAATATAGGAATCAGTTTCCTCAAAGCAAAAGGAAACCCTGATGGCTGGAAATCATAGGTATTTTTCAGTCCCTCACCATTTAAAAACACAGTCACGTCCCACCAAAGCTATTCTTTTTCTATTTTTTTTTTCTCTGACAGTCCCTTGGCCATTTTTCTACTTATTAGCGCTTCCATCAGAAGGAAGAGTAAAGACGACGAAACTCTAACGTGTCAATTTGAGGCACAGAGGCCGAGAGGAAGCTCAGCACCATGGCGGGCTGTCTAGACTAGGGGTGCTCCCTGGGGTGTACTTAGAGCTGTCAGCAAAATAGCGTCCCTACAAAGCCACGCAGGACTCCAGCGTGCACACCAGCCTTCCAGCCTTTCTCCGTGACCACAGCTGAGTGTTCCTTGTCCAAGGAGAGGCTTCAAGACAATCAGACTGGGGTGGGGGGGTTGGAGACACAACGATGAGACAGCGTGGTGAGTAAACACGAAAGCAGCATTGTCAGTGGGAATCGTTAACATCCCACGAGGTACAGTGAGAAGGAATGCACGTGTTATGTATGGACCAAGGGCAGCTGGAGAGCTGCAGGAAAGCAAAGGTGGAGGGATGTCCACCACACATACGATGAGTGTGCCATCAGACAGGACCTGCTCCCAAGGACATCATGCTTGATAAAAAAAGAGGGGGTCAGAGTAAAAGGGGGAAAAAAGAGGCAGACTTCAACGAGTCAACTGGACACTGTGGCTCAAAGATGACTATGACAGTGATGATGGAGTAACACAAGTTTATAATTCCTTGGATTGCAATCCTGAAGGTACATGGTTCCAAGGCCACCAGCTGCTCCGTGGGAGAAAGATGGACAATCTTCCTTCACGCAATTAACTGCCTCTGAAAACCTGCTGGAGGGTCAGTGATGGGTCAGTTCCAACTCGACGGTCCACAACCCCAACAGCCTGGACAGCTCTGGTGGCTTCGTGGTAAGGACTTGCATGGTCCACGGAAAGCCACGTACTTCCACTCTTCCAGCTTTCTCTGAGGGAGAAGGATGGACAGTCCCCTCCCATACGATTTATAACCTCTGCAAACCCACTGGACGGTCAGCTATGGGTCAGTCCTGACTTGACGGAACACAACAACAACAACAACAAACAGCCAAGTTTACCTGCATGGCTTTTGGTCTTCCCACCTCCTCCCTTTTGGATTTCTTCATCATTTGAGACGTTCATTTGAAACAGTTGTTAGCAAGTAGAATCTTCTAGCTTTGGACCACAGCAATACATGATACAATAATGCTGTTGTTTCCTGGCTAAGTTACATTATGGAAGAATCCCACAAATATGGATGTGGATACGTTGTATCTAGGGAGCTCTGGTGCTCTCGTGTTTCTGCACTGGACTGTTCATCAAAAGGTCAGTTGTTTGAAACCACGCACTTGCTTACGGGAAACAAGCTGGCTTCAGTGCAGTCAATGTTCTGTTGTGTCCAACGGTGGAGCCAAGCAAACGAAAGCTGTTCACAATCTCAATCTCTTCACCATCCATCCTGATGCTGCCAACTGGGACAGTGGGGAGAATTCTTCTTTTCTTGATGTTGAGTTTCCATTTATATCCAAGGTTGCAGTTTTTTTAAAAATTATTATTATTATTATTAATAATAATTTCAATGAACATCTACAGAGATTTTGGAATTCCATTCACTAAGTATTACAAAAACTAACTTCAATTTCCAAGATTTAGTTCTTTGGGAAACAAAAGAAATCTGAACATCAACATATGATTTAATGTGATAAACACAGTAACAAAAAGCAAGCGGGAGAAGGGGGGGAAAATCCACGCCAAATAAGAAGTGATCCAAGAAAGCAGTAGTCAGAGGTAAATGAAGCAATCTGAGCCAATGCATTGGATCAATGCCATGAAATCATACATTTTGCTCCTTGAAAGCAAGTTATCTGCACTGATCTAGAAGCTCCCTGAGAGGATAAGATGAAGAAAAATGGTTCCATCTTTTAATTACAAACCTGAGTGAACATTCGTACGCAATCCAAGAGATAGTGAGAAAGCGACAGGTTCCTCGATGGCAAGATTTGCTCACAGGTACTATCTAGAATCCAGGTGTTCCCTGAAATGGAACTGGCTGAGATGAGTAGAGATTGATTAGAAGGACACAATGTACCTCATCAACCCTGTTCTGCATAAAGAAGCCAGAGAGTCTGTACCCCATTCCCAAATGAGATACTCACAAGTGATTAAGACAATTTCTTTGTTTAAAAAAAAATCAGGAAGCTCTGGTGGCCTAGTGGCAAGAAGCTGCACTGCAATCCCAGAGGCGCATGGTTCAAATCCACCAGATGCTCTGCCGGGGAAGGAGGGACAATCTTCTCCTGTACCAGTCAGATCTGATTTGACGGTACACAGACACACAAAAGAATAATAAAATTTTTCTAAAAAGAACATGCACACACACCAATAATAAAATAAAAATTAAAAAAATCAACATTTCTCTATGCTCACCATGACCCTGTCTCTTCTGGTCCCCACTGGATATTTCTCATTTCCTTCACCTACTCCCCCTGCCCAACAAATTGTGCAGCACTACAGTTTCATCCCTGCCCATCCTCACTCTTCTGCTCCCAACCATCATCCCCTTGTATCACATACATGTTTTTCACAATAAATAAAATTAAAAAAAAAAAGACACAATGTAGTATCAATGCTAGACAGTTCACCGTTGTTATTAAGCATAGTGGAGTCGCCTACAAGGCACCCCATGAAAAACAGATTTAACTTGGCTCTAACCTGTACCATCCTCACCACCTCTGATATACTCAAGCCCATTGTTACTGCTACTGTGTCACGCCACTTTCTGACACTCTTCCTGTCTTTTTCTGACCCTCCTTTCCAAGCTTGATGTATATGTCCAAGGACAAGGCGCTCCTGACAATATTCCCAAAACATGTGAGATAAATTGTCCACATCTTTTTCTCTAAGGAACACCCTGGGTGCATGTCCTCCAAGACAGACTTGTTTGTTTTTATTGGCAGTTCATGGAATCGTCAGTCTTCTTCTTCCACACCACAGCTCAAAGGCATCTATTCCTCTTATTCATGCTCCAACTTATAGATGCATAAGGGGAAAAAAATTGAGACTACTATGGCTTGGATCAAGTGCACCTTGTTCCTTAAACTGATATGTTGTTGTTATTGTGCCATTGACTCACCTGTGACTCATAGCAACCCTATGTATGTTAGCTTGGAAACTCTATCTTGAGCCAAGCTTATTATCTCTGATAGACTTAATGCCATTTCTCCAGTCACTCAATCAATGCATCTCATTCTGAGTCTTCCTCTCCTGTGCAGTCCCTCCACCCTTCTGAACATAATGTCCCTCTTCAAAGACTGATCTCTCCTAGCCACGTGTCCAAAGTATGTGAGCCGGAGGCTAGAAATCCTTGTCTCCAGGGAGTAGCCTGATTTCGCCCTGATATTATAGGGAACTTTCATTTGTGTTTTTGTTTGTGAGATGGTACATCACTATGGGAAGATATTGCCCATCATTCTTCTCACAGAGAGGCTGGGAGATCCAAATCACTGATCTGCATCTTAGCAGCCCAACATGGAACACACTTTGGACACAAATAGCTCCTTGTATGCTGTGTGCCCACATACAGGTTTTCCTTGTTTATGGTGGAAATCTCAGACACTACAGTATTCTGAAACTCAAGAATTAGGTTGGGTTTCAGATCAGATATCCTCGTTTTCTTCAAATGCCTCTGGTGTCAGGAAAGGAGGTCACAGTGGGGGTGTCTTTGGCTCCCTTCTAGGGCTTGTCACTGTGTGTCCTCAAAAGGCAGCAAGGAGGAAACGGATTCATGAATCCCGCAGAGGGAGTGCTCTGATTGCTGGAGAGAGAGAGAGAAAGAGAGAGAGAGAGAGAGAGAGAGAAGAAAGAGAGAAAAAGAGAAAGGAGAGAGAGACACACACACAAGAGAGGGAGACACAAGAGAGAGAAAAAGAGAGAGAGAGGAGAGGAGAGGAGAGAGACAGGAGAGAGAGAGAGAGGAGAGAGAGGGAAGAGAGAGAGGAAGGGGAAGAGAGAGGAGAGAGAGGGAAGAGAGAGAGAGGAGGGGGAAGAGAGAGAGAGGAGGGGGAAGAGAGAGGAGAGAGACAGATAGAGAGAGAGAGACAGAGACACACACAGAGACAGACAGACACACTCTTCTTCAGGCTAGAGAGTTCCCAATGAAGACGGAGCCTTGCAGGGAGCTTGGGACCTAAACTGTCTAGCAAATGCAAGGGTTATGGATGGGATCCACGCTCTAATTTCCTCTGAGGCTCGGCTTTCTTGCTGGTATGCTGGTGAGTATCTAGAATTTGATTTGCAAGCCAAAAAAGAAGAAGGAAGGCAAAGATGGAAGAAGAGATATAAGGACAGAAGAAAGGCTGAGAAGAGAGGAAGAAAGGTTGGAAGAAGATCCACTGATCCTTCCTGGGAATTAAGGCTCTGCATCTTTGACTGGGTTGGCAATGTGTCTGCAAAGAGATTGTCAAATAAATTACATTTTTCTTCTTCTTCTTTTTTAAAATTGGTCTTCATCCAGCCACTCCAATAGGTTGCATTTTCAAACGATAATGACAATTGTATAAATACTTTTAGTTACAGTCCAACTGAGACCCCAGGATCTTGCCAAAGTGCTGGAGAGTAAGGATGTCACTTTAAAGACTAAGGTGTGCCCGCTATAGAAGGCATGGTGTTTTTAGCTATTTGATATGCCTCTGAGAGTTGGAGCATGACTAAAGATGGCAGAATAGCAGAGTCTTTTGTGTTGTGGTGTTTCAGAGGAGTCCTGGACGTCTGTCTCATACACTGCCAAAAGAATAAACAAGTCTGTCTTGGATAAAGCAGACAACATGGGTGTTCCTTGGAGGCAAGGATGTGCAAGCTTTGTCACACATCCTTTAGGCCTGTGGTCAGAAGGGACCAGTCCTTGGAAAAGGACATGATGCTGGGAATGGTGCAGGATCAGAGAAAGAGAGGAAGACCCTCAAAGCAATGGGTTGACACAGTGACTGCAGCAATGAGATCTTGTGTGTCAGATATGATGATGACAGCACAGGATAGGACAAGGGTCAGGTCTGTTCATAAGCTCACTAAGGTGTTGCACTCAATTTGAATGCAATTAACAACAACAATAGCAGCGTGGAGACCTCTCCCTCCACCTCCTTCCCTTTCTCCTGCCCCTCACCCATCCAGTCTCAAATCTCTGCTCCCTTTCATGCCCTTCTGGTCCCCTGCCTGTGCTCCTTCCACAACGGTTCCTCTCTGTGTGTGAACGCCCTTATTTTCTCAAAATCTCCCTGTTTACGCATTGAAGTCTATGAGGGAGAGAATAGTTTAAAAGTATTATATTTTAGGGCATTATGTTTATCATAAGAGTTCAGAATGAGGGTTGCAGAGTGCATTATATTTGGGGTTGGGGGATGTGCAGGGGGGGGGGATTGTGTACCAATGAAGGAGTTTTTCTTTTGCTTTTCAAGGAGAGGAGCAAACGGAGGGAAGGAGGGTAGAGAAAAAAGTGCAACAATGAATGAATGGAATTCCTAAACCTCTGTAGATGTTCATTGAAATGAAAAATAAATAAATTAATTTTTAAAAAATCTCCCTGTCTAGCCTTTAAGGATTCAAGTTTAGCAGCATCGAAAGTCTAGCCTCTGATTCAATGCATTCACTTGCTAAGCATCACTATTGGGTTGTTGCGTTTTTTTTTTTAAATTAAAAATCCATAATAAATTATATATACATCAATCTATAGGCATGCGGTTAATTCTAACTCTGGGTGGTGCTGAAGGACAGGGGACATTTCCAAGCCCACCCGCACCATCCATCCCCGGTTATCCAAGGGTGTCATCGTTGTGGACATGGTCTTTTCCTGGACAAAGTTGGCCAGTGAAAAAACAAACAAGTCTGTTTTGGAGGAAGTGCACCCTCCAAGGAATAGCCTCTCTCAGCAACATGCCCAAAGTATGTGAGGTGAAGCTTTATCATCGTTGCCTCCAAAGGGCCTCTGGCAACATATCTGTTCCTTCTCTTGGCCGTCCATGGGATATTCAGAGCTCAAAGACATCCATTCTTCTTCTTCTGTCATCTTTATTCACTGCCCAGCTCTCAGATGCATAGCAAGTGATCAGAAAGACCATGACCTGAATCAGATGAGACCTCAGTCCTCAAACATCATCATAATTGCTCAATCATTTGGAGAGGTCCCTAACTGTAGACTTTCCCAGTGCAATATGTCTCCTGATTTCCTGACTGCCGGTAGGTACCAAGGGTGTTCACTATGGATCCAAGTAAAATGAAGTTGTTGACAGTTTCAATCTTCTCTCCATCCATCATGATGTTGTCTATAAGCCCAGCAGCAAGAGTTCTTATATTCTTGATGTTGAGATGTAATCTATGTAGAAGGCAGTATTCTTTGACCTTCTTCAACACAGGCTTCACGTCCGTTTCAAGTTCAGCAAGCAAGGTGGTGTCATCTAGTTTTTCTCAGTCTGGTTTGAGTCCAATTGTCAGGGAACAATTCATAACCAACTTCCTTGACTCAAATTGGGCCACTGAATTGCTTCAGATGCATGTGAAAGTTGGATCAAGGTCAAGGAGACCTGAAGAAGAATCAGTGCCTTTCAGTTAGGATGTTGGTGGAAAATTAAGGCATACAGCTCAGAGAACAAACAAGCATGCCTTGGAGAAAGGGCTTCCAGAGTGGTCATTTAGGATAGCAAGAAGAACACTGCTGACTCATTTTCTGTAGTGATTTCGTCAGGAACAACCAGTCCTGGAAGAAGTGCATCATGGTCAGGAGTGTAGAATGTCAATGAAGAGAGGAAGACCCTTTAGATGATGGATTGCAAAGATGACCATGAACACAACAGGGGTGGTAGGGATGGTTCAGGACAAGGCAAGCTTTTGGGGTTCAAAGCTTGTTTAAGGGTTAATTCTTGATGGCACGGATACCCATGTTGTGCCTGGTACATACCATCGAGTGGGAACTGACCTTCTCCTGGGTTGGCAGACACTGTAGATCGCTCAAGGGGACATGAGGCTTCTTGACGACTCCAAGTCAAGTAGGACTCATAGCTACCATATGAACACAGATTGGCGCCTTCCCCTGTCCTCTACAACCCTTGTCATCTCTGACAGACATGCTAGAGTCCACCGCGGTTGCTGTTTGCATTGCTCTTTTGGGTCAGACCCAAGCTTCCTCTGATCTTCCGGGCCATTCTCAGAGTCAGTGAGCAAAACAGGAAGAGACTACCCATGACTCTCCAGCCCAGTAGCTGGTGGATTCGAACCGCCAATCTTTGGATTGGCAGTGCAGCTCCTTGCCACTAGGCCACCTGACAGGACAATCATTTGGTGCACAAAAAGGGGACCAGATAATCACACATGATTTAAATAGGATACTGATGTGCCCACTGCACAGATCTTGTGGGGAGAGGGATAAACCAGGGTCGCACGCAATTCCAGAGAAAACAGCTTCATTCAGATCTTTGTAGGCGGCATAAATAATTCAGGAAGGATATGAGATGATTCTTTGTCCCCATGTTGTGTACCGTTGAGTCGGATCTGACTGGCACAGGAGGAGACTGCCTCTCCTTCTCCAGCAGAGCAGCTGGAAGATTTGAACTGCTCACCTTGGGGATTCGGTTGATCGTGAAGCTGAGTGAGCTGAAGCTGTTAACATTCTCGATCTCTTCTCCATCTGTCAAGGTGCTGCAATTTGGACGACCGGTGACAGCCTTTGTTTTCTTTTTATGATACTTTCATTGTGATTTTTAACAAAAGTTTATGGAAAAGTTAGATTTTCTTTTTTTATTCCTTTTTTAATTAAACAGTATCATTCCTATTATATGTAA
>NW_006400094.1:1429222-1452262 GCF_000299155.1 Elephantulus edwardii | reverse complement strand
TAATTCTGGATTCCTGTGCTAACCATAATACTCAATCATATATCACTTCTAATCTGTTCTTTCCCTCATCTGTTTCAATACAATATACATAATTTATCCAGTTTTTTCTGTCATACCCCCACCCTGATGTCAGACTGACCCATTCTACAACAGTGGCACCATGCAGTATTTGTCCCTTTGTGATTGAGATATTTCACTCAGCATAACGTCCTCCATGGTCACCCACTTTGAATTTACATATTCTTCCCATTTAATTTTTTCCTCAGTCATTCATTGTTGCACATTTTCCTCCCTGCCCACGTCTCCACCCCAGTTCGCCTTTCTTTTTTAAAAGAAAAAAATAAATAAATTCCTTGTTATACCACTCCCCACCCCCGAACCAAAGTCCACAGTCCACTTTACCATGCGTTTCTTTTTCTGGGATCTTGTCATGAAAATAATACCTAATCATATATTCCTTTTAAACAGTTCTCTCTCTCATCTGTTTCAATGTAGTATACACTATATTATCCCCTCTTTTCTTAGGTTCACCACAGCCCCAATGTCAGTCGGATTTTACAACAGTGGCACTATGTAGTATTTGTCCTTTTGTGACTGATATATTTCACTCAGTACAATGTCCTCCAGGGTCATCTATTTTGTATAATATTTCATGAGTTCCTTGTTTTACAATACAGTATAGTACTCCATCATGTGAATATACCACAGCTTCTCTATCCATGAGTTTGTTGATGGGCACTTGAGTTGTTTTCAACTCTTTGCTACTGTGAACAAAGCAGCAATAAACATGGGTGTGCATATATCTGCTTGGGTGGCAGTTCTCGTTTCTTTAGGGTATATTCCCAGTAGTGGAATTGCTGGATCAAATGGTATTTCTATTTCCAACTTTTTGAGAAAGCACCATACTGCCTTCCAGAGTGGTTGCACCATTTTACACTTCCACCCACAGTGAATAAGGGTCCCAGTTTCTCCACAACCTCATCAGCATTTGTTGTTTGCTGCTCTGTTGAATTTTGCTATTCTTACTGGGGTGAGATGATATCTCACAACGGTTTTGATTTGCATCTTGATTAGAGCTAGGGATTTTGAACACGACTTCATGTGTTTGTTCGTCATCTGAATGTCTTCTTTCATTCATTGTTGCACATTTCTGACCTTCTCCCACCCTTCTTCCTCCCCAGTTCCCTATTATAAAGCAGGTCTGACATAGGGGGTTGGGAGGGGAACAGGATAAGAGTGGCTAGACAATGAACAAAGCATTGGAACAGACTGCAAAGAGGACTGGGGGAGGGGGAGGTAATTCTCCAACAGTGATTGACTATTAGAGAATCTTGGTTTTCTTGATGTTGAGCTTCAATCCATATTGAAGGTTGCAGTCCTTGATCTTCTGCAAGCAAATGCCTCAAGTCCTCCTCTGTTTCAGCCAACAAGCTTGTGTCATCTGCATAACGCAGACTGTGAATGAGTCTTCCTCCAATTCTGATGCCACATCCCTCCTCCTTAAAAAGGCCAGCCTCTCAGATGATCTGTTTACACACACACACACACACACACACACGCGCGCGTGCATTTCAGTAAAATGGAGATTGTGTCAAATTGATCTTATTTCCAAAGGAATAAAGGACAAAAATTATATTCTTTCTCTCTCTCTTTTTATTTTAGCCAACGGTTATTTTGTCTTCACAGACATAAAAATAAATATTGTGATCAGGACAGCCGGTGGTACAGAGATGGGTTTTTAAAAGGAGAAATCATAAAAGGGATGAAGTGCCTCCTGAATCCGGCTACAGGCAATTTGAGTTGTTAGCTGTCCTGGACTATTTCAGCAAGTGGACCAAGGTTCTAGCATTCCATTTACTCCACATCCTCCTCAGGTCACGGGGACCTTTGGAGGGTGACTTCTCAAGATGTGCGGCCCTTGGGTGAAATCATACCCTTCTGAAATATGGGGCTGGTTCCACGCAATGTGTTTCATTTTGGACAAGGGCAGGAGGAGAGCCGTGAAGGTACGAGCCAGTCAAATCATGAGAGAAATCTCGGGTCGGATTCCTACAGAGCGCCTTGAAGGAAGAGGTGAAAAGGACCCAGAAAAACACCTGAATCTCACATCTGACAAGCCTCCTCTGCTGTGGTGCCTTGGCACCTTTCAGGGATGGTAAGAGTAGCTCAAATACCAGCCGGGTCACTCGCGGTGGACAAGGCTCCGTCAAGCATCCAGAAGCAGACAGACAAGCATGGGACTCCCTCTCAAACTTCTCCTGAGATTTAATTGTGTATCAGAATTTCTTCTCTTTTTTTAAATGAAAGGTTTTATCATTCAAATACGTTGTGTTCTATGCCTGTACATGGTGTTTTATGCAATCTTCCATTTACACTGTATCACATTCATGTATAACATGGGGTTATTTCACCCTTATTAATCATCCTCCTAATCACCCACTTTTGACTTGCCCATCTCCCGCAAAGCACTCCTGTCCGGGAACAGGCACGTCCCTTTTGTTAAAGGATTCTGAGCATCTGTATGAACCAGCAACGTCCAGTCCAGAGCCAGCCCTCAGGCTTCAGCAATTGACCCTAGCTCGCAGCATGGAACATCTTCTCTTCGTCCGGTTGGCTTCTGGTCCTGATTTCTTATAAAAATATCATCTGTTTACAATTATCTTGAGGATCCAATTGCTCAATAATAGTAAAATTTCAAGGAGCCAGCATGAGCCCAATCCTGACGCCTCATTTCTCCTCACAAAGTCTAGCCTTCTGAATGATCTGTTCTGCATATAGATTAAGAAGGTATGGAGACAGAATGCGTCTCTGATGCACTGCCTTCCTGATTTTGAACCATGCAGAATTTCCTTGCTCTGTTCTGATGACTGCTTCCTGGTCCAAGTATAGTTTTCTCATGAGCACAATTATGTGTGCTGGGATTGCCATTCTTCTCAACGTTAGCCACAGTTTGTTGTTATACACACAGTCAAATGCCTTTGTATATTATGTTTACCTATAAATAAATAAGCAGGTGCCTGAAACTGAGGAGGACTTGAAGAGCTTGCTACAGATGGTCAAGGACTGCAGCCTTCAGTATGGACTGAGGCTCAATGTCAAGAAGACAAAGATTCTCACCACTGGACCAATTGGCAGCATCAGGATGGATGGTGAAGAGATTGAGATTGTTCACAGCTTTAGTTTGCTTGGCTCCACAGTCAACACTCTTGGCACCAGTAGCCAGGAAATTAAAAGACATACTGCCATGGGAACGTCTGCTGTTAGGGACCTCTCCAAAGTGCTGAAGAGCAATGGTGTCTCTCTGGAGACTAAGGTGCATCTGACACAGGCCATGGTCTTTGCAATCACTTGTTATGCATCAGAGAGTTGGACAATGACTAAGGAGGGTAGAAGGAGAATTGAGGCCTTTAAGCTGTGGTGCTGGAGAAGAGTATTGAGGGTACCATGGACTGCTAGGAAAACAAACAGATTCATCCTGGAAAGGGTTAAACCGGGCGGCTCCCTGGAGGCAAGGATTCTGAGGCTCCGCCTAACATACTTTGGACATGTTGTAAGGAGGGACCAGTCCTTGGAGAGGGACATCATGCTTGGGAGGGTGGAGGGACAGTGCAGGAGGGGAAGGCCCTCTATGAGGTGGATTGATTCAGTGACTGGGGTAATCGGGATGGGTGTATCGGCGACAGTGTGATTGGTACAGGACAGAGCAGAGTTTAGGGCTGTTGTCCATAGAGTAGCTATGAGTCGCAAGCAACTCGACGGCACACAACAACAAAAAGAATTAAATAACATTCTAGTGCAATTATAACTGCTGTTGTTGTTAAGTGACATCTAGTTGTAGGCGACTCACAGTGACCCTGTGAACGACAGTCCTTGACACGTGTGCCATTTTCATCCTTTCTCTAGGTTCATAGCATTTCCAGAGGCAAGTTATTATGGAAGTGGATACCACTCCTACTTCCAAGCAATTATTATTAGTAACACAGAATACTATTAATTCGACAATTATATAATACACTTCTTTAACAACATATACAGGGTTCATATCTTTTGTTCATAGGGTCGCAATGAGTCATGCTCAACTTGATGACACTTAACGACAACAACACTGTATTATTAGATGACATAACCTTGCTTTTTTATTTTTTAACATAAAGGAGATTTTATTGAACTTTGATGTGGCTAGTTGCAGTTCTTACAGAGCAAATGTAAAAGAAGGTAGATATTTAGGGACATATGTAAGTGTCATGGCGAGCTCAGGTAGCCCAGGGGTAAGACACTGCACTGCAATCCCAAAAGCATGTGCTTCATTTTTAATCCACCAGCTGCTTGCTCCATGGGTTGAAAACGAGGAATCTCCTCCTGTGCAATTTACTGTCTCTGAAAACCTACTGGAGTGCCAGCTATGGGTCATTTCCAACTCAATGGTACCCAACAACAACATGTATTATAGGCCAGCTCTGGTGGCCTAGTGGCAAGAAGCTGCAACTACAGTCTCAGAGGTGCACAGTTCAAATCCACCAGATGCTCTGCTGGAGAAGGAGGAACAATCTCCTCCTGTACCAGTCAGATCTGATTTGACGGTACACACAAAAAATAATGAAATAAAACAAATTTTAAAAAAACAACAACACGTATTACAATGATTTCATTATCTATGTAATATTATGTAATAAGCATGATGTGGACTCAAATGTACAGAAATATAATATGGTGGAAAGGTGAAGGCATACTTTCACCGATTTCTTAAGCTCATCTCTTTTCACAGAAGGATTTGAAACCCCTAGTCCTCAAGCACCCTTCTGCTTTTAACACATGGAAAAGCACACCGTGTTCTTCCAAGGAGTCATGTGGGATTTCATCTCAAGTTCAGGGAGGATGACAAAATGAAAACGTGGGACAAGGAGAGCCGGAGTCATTTATCTCCCATGGACCATTACTCACCGCTACCCGGCTTCTTAACCACAGCTCTAAATTCGTACCTTTGTGTGAGCCTGTCTCCCCAGGAGGAAGGGGTAAATTAGATCCACGGAAGACATTGATCAGTTCGCTCAGAGAGCTCAGATGCTCATATTAATCCCCTCTCTTTCCAGGCATTTATTAGCTTCAAGGCAGAGTGGCAAGGGGCAAGCAAGAGACACGGTGAAATATCTCTACCTTGGTCACCTCACTCCAGGTCAAGCCCGACACATCCCAAGTCAAGATACTGAGTCACTGGGTGGCCCAAATGGTTAAGTGATCCTCTATACTTGCCTCTGGAAACTCTACGAACTTTGATAAACGTCACTCGTTGTAGAGGGGCTTCAGGCCTTTTGTTCATAGGGTCACTAGGAGTTGTGCTTGACTTGAAGGCAATCAACAACAATGACATTAGCCAAAAGGTTTGCAGTTAGAATACACCCAGAGACACCTTCCAGAAAGACCTGGAAATGGGCTCCTGAAAGGTAACAGGCATCAAAGCCACTCTAGAATATCTATGTTCTTGTTGCTTTTAGGGGCCAAGTATGACTCAGTGACCCTCAACAACAGATCTGAACACTGTCCTCTCCTGTCCCGTCCGCATCATCTCTCACACACCTGAGCCCTTTGCTGCAGTCACTGTGCAAATCTATTTGGTTGAGAGTTTTCCTCTCTTTGGATGACCCGCCACACTTCCAAGCAGATGTCTCTTTCCCAAGAATAGCCTCTCTTAGCAACATGCCCAAAATGTGTGAGAGAAATCTTCTCCATCCAGGCCTCCAAGAGCACTCTGGGTGTACCTTCTCCAAGACATAGTTGTTTGTTCTTTTGGTAGTCCATCGGATAGTCAGTATTCTTCTCCAGCACCACAACTTGAAGGTATCGGTTCTTTTTCGGTTATTCTTATTCATTGTCCAGCTTTCAGATGCACAGCAAGGGATTGAAAAGACTGTGGCCTGAATCAGGTACATGCTAGTCTTCAAGCTAACATCAAGACTCCTCAGCACTTTCGAGAGAGGTTCCTGACAATGGCCTTGCTCAGTGCAATACATCTTGTGATCTCCTGACTCTTATCTAACCCAACTAATCATGCAACAAGAACCTAAGAAGGTCCAATCCATGCTCATGTGTTGTTCACAGATGTTGTGTTGGCTCAAGTTCATGGATGAACCATGGATGATACAGTAGAACAGTCTTGTGTCATCTTCAGCATAACTGACAGAGTTGAGTTCATGAGGTCAAGCTTTCAATTGACCTGACTCTTTGATGCATGGTGGTCTCCTGCAACATCTTCCTTCTCCGTCTGTGTGCTCCTGGGTACCCTACACTCCACTGTTGATGCTACGGCAATGCCCATCTCATGGAGGGTGTCTCTCCTTGTGATGACACTTTGACATGACCAAACATGAAGGCCTTTCCTAGTAACTGCAATTGCCTGGTGACAAATCCCAAAGCAAGGAAGACAAGGTTCTACCATCCTCACTTTTGAGAAGCATTCCATTGCATATCTTCTAACACTGGTACCAGGAGTGAGAATATCCTTGTATTCCCTTTCTTCTCAACAGCTGCCTGATTCTCATGTCTCTCTTGGATGTACGGTCCAGACAACCACTCCAATCTGGAGAAGCGTTTATTTTCACCTATCTCCAAAGCAGCTCACCTTTATGACTTCTTGAGACTTGGGATAGAATAACTGATCACTCGTGTTCTTTCCAGTGTGTTAGAATGTCCCGATGAGCTCCATAACCTTGATTTTTCCATCTTTCGAGGTCATTTGCTTCCCACAGAGCTTGGCTATTCTTGGTCCACCTCTTTGAAGCCAGGATGGAAAGACTTTGTCTCACATACTTTGGACATGTTATCAGGAGGGATTAATCACCGAAAGAGGGACAGTGTGCTTGATAAAGAGTTGGTGAAAAAAAAATGAAGACCTTCATCCACTGAGATGGGCAGTCATAATAGCTCTAACAACGCGTCCAAGCATAGCTAAGGATTGTTAGGACGGTGCATGACTAGGCAGTATCGCACATGGGGCCACACTGCGAGCTGGAAATGACAACGCCCAATAATAACAACACAACAGAGTGGTGTGATTGGTTGTATTCCCTCCGTTTCTAACCAAAAGGGCGCAAGTTCGATACCACTCAAAAGCTCTTTCAAAAGGAGATCTACTTCCAAAAATCCTGTGGAGTCAAGTTCATCCGCGACACCACGGAGCTCAACCACCTCCCAGATTCGAGCAGCGAAAGCAACTAGCTTGGGTTGAGATTTCTTTCATTATTAGGCGTTCACTAACTATTGCTGAATAGACACATGGGTTTAGAAGTTCAACAATAACCCCATTTGATGATGTCTGTAGCCATCTCAGAAGTAATATTAACCACTGATTCATTCTTTTTCAAGTTGAAGTCACCATATAACCAAGGGAAGATTTATAAGCAAACTTCTGAGATCATGTGAGGTCACTGTGCTTTTAACCTTCGAATTACGGGCTGTAAAATCTCCTTCCAGCCCCCTTCTTCCTGCAGCAGTGCTAAAATAGTCCTCGGGGCATAATGGATATTGTTGTGTTATTTCTAGAATGCATAAAGCAGTTAGGGAAATATTCAAAATAGATGGCATTTGCAGGAGCCTTATTACCAACGATAAGTACAACATCATCCATTTTCCGTGCTTTGAGACCTGAATGATCATTTGCAAAAGCAATCGCCCTTTGAATATTGCCTCTGATAATACTGTCCGTCACTCGTGCATTTTTCTTAATTCGTCGATGCTCCTTCTTAAATGCAAATAAAGATCACCTTCCCAATATCTATGGAAATGAAACCCATCACAAATGGAAATTTACACATGAGCTGAGTGGAGATGAGTTCCTGGAACTCCGTTCTTGGTGGTTAATGCTCTTCAATACAGTTCAATGGAGTTCAGCTGAAAAGTCTAATTTGGCCTTTTAATTCATCCTAGCGGTATTTATTGCTCTGCGCCAGCGTGTAATTGTTGAGTTGTTATGCTCCCTGGCTTCAATTCAGTGTAAGCATGGCTGATTAGATATTCTGAAGGGGAAAGAGGAAATAGATAGGGTGGCAGGCACAGGAATGACTCTCAAACATGGCCATCCATGCAAATGCTGATGGGACAACAATTTAAGGACATGGCTGCTAACTCATAGGTTGGTGGTTCAAACTCAAGTCATGGATCCATAAAAAAGACCTGGTGATACTCCACCATAAATATGTCTTGAAAAGTCTATGAAGCAACTCTACTCCCTCACAAGGGTTTGGTTGAGAGTTCCAACCCAGCACTGGTTAGAAGGGACAAAGACTTGGCAACCTATTCCTGACTCTTTCATAGCATTGGTAGAGATTATCGAACGCATCATGGGAGCCAGGATGACTTGCAAAAAAATGTACCTAGAAAGTTCCTTGGAGGCAAGGATCGTGGGACTTCATCACAAACACTTTAGATATGTTGTCATGAGGGACCATTCCCAACAGAAGGCTACCATGTGTGGTAAAGTACATGGACTGGGAAAAATAATAAGAGGAAAACACTCAACAAGATGGATCGATGTGGTGGCTGAAACAATGGATTCAAACACAAGAGGGATTCTGCGGATGGTGCAGGGCTGGCCTGGGGTTCCATCGGTTGTACTTGGGGATTCATATTTGAGGCGTGGGGGATGTACCCCAAAATATGCCATGTGAAGACGGAGGGGCAGATTTTGGGCTGAATCTTTTTTTTTCCCTCCTAGAAATGACATCAGGGAAGGTTTTCCTGGATATAACCTTCACCTAGAGGGAAGGGTTTTGCCTACACTTCCCACAAAGTCTACGGAGGACGAGGAAGAGGAAGATTCTCAAGGAGATGTCACAATGGGCTCCAACACAGTGATGACTGAGAGGAAGCCACAAGACCTGGTGATATCTCTCTCTTTGGGGTTTTGCATGGGATTGTCATGCATTTCAACTGATGGGGTAACAGGTGTTCCCCTCTTCTTAGCTGACCACACTCAATGGCTAGACCTCCTCCCAACTCCCATGAATACTGGTCATTGGGCTTCAAAAACAAGAAAAAGAAAGAAATAAAAGTGAAGGGCTTGACTATCAACCAAGAGGTGAAACCCACCAGAGAGAGTGGAAGAAATCTCAGGCTTCGGAATGGACACAGCCCTTAATATCCTACAGTACATAGCTGT
Source organism: Elephantulus edwardii (assembly GCF_000299155.1). Taxonomy (NCBI): domain Eukaryota; kingdom Metazoa; phylum Chordata; class Mammalia; order Macroscelidea; family Macroscelididae; genus Elephantulus; species Elephantulus edwardii. Next base: position 1,443,111 of record NW_006400094.1, on the reverse strand, counting down.
TCACCGGAGTCATGTATGCAGTGAACAGCTGGAGAGAATGTGGGAACTTACAACCATCTTTTCAGGTGTCAAGGACCTCGGTAAGATGCTCATGAGCAAAAATAATACTTAGAAGATGAAGCTGCCCTTGTCGTTGAAGAAACACTGAAGAGTGAGCTATGAGCCGGCTATGCCAACATCTTGGCTTAAAGCAACGGCAATGTCATCTGGTGCAAGCAACAAATGCTGGTGAGGTTGGGGAGAAACTGGAACCCTTATTCACAGTTGGTGGGAGTGTAAAATGGTGCAAACCCTGTGGAATGGAAGGCAGTGTGGCGCTTTCTCAAAAAGTTGCAAATAGAGATCCCATTTGACCCAGCAATTCCACTACTGGGAATATATCCCAAAGAGACCATAACTGACATCCAAGCAGATAGATATATGCACACCCATGTTTATCGCAGCTCTGTTCACAATGTCAAGGAGTTGGAAACAACCTAAGTGCCCATCAACAAACGAATGGATAGAGAAGCTGTGGTATAGTCACACAGTGGAAAACTATGCTGCATTGTAAAACAAAAAACTCATGCAATATTATTTAAAATGGGTGACCCTGGAGGACATTATGCTGAGTGAAATATCTCAGTCACAAAATCACAAATACTGCATAGTGCCAGTGTTGTAAAACAGGACTGATACTGAGGTTGGGGGGAGACTGAGAAAGATGGGTTCAATAATGTATACTGCATTGAAACAGATGAGGGAGAAAACTGTTTTAAAGGGATATGTGATTAGCTACTATTGTCAAGACAGGAGTCCAGAACGAAGGCTGCACAGTGGAGTAGACCCGGGGGGAGGAATGGTGTAACAATGAAAGAATTTTTCTTCTACTTTTCAAAGAGAAGAGTGTACTAGGGGGGAGGGGGGAGAGGTGGGCAGGGAGAAAAGTGCCACAAATGAATGAATGGAAATCCAAAGTTTCTGTCAATTTTCATTAAAATTAATAATCATTTTTTTAAAATTTATTTTATTTCATTATTTTTTGTGTGTACCATCAAATCAGATCTGACTGATATAGGAGGAGATTGTTCCTCCTTCTCCAGCAGAGCATCTGGTGGATTTGAACCATGTACCTCTGAGATTGCAGTGCAGCTTCTTGCCACTAGGCCACCAGAGCTCACCAAAATTAATAATCATTTTTAAAAACGTTTAACAAGTTAAAAAAAATTAAAAAATAAAAAGAAGGGAGGATGGTAAGACTTGGTCTTGCCTACTTTGGGTATGCTATGAGGAGAAGCCAGTCCTTGAAGAAGAATGAATGAAGTCTTTGAGGTACAGTGCTGAAGAAGAGTACTGACCATCCCACGCACTGGTCAAAGAACAGACAGATGGGTCTTACAGAAAATATAGCCAGAGTGCTTCTTGGAGACAAAGATGGTGAAGCTTCACCTCCTATACGGCAGGCATGCTGCTAGGAGAGGCTACACTTTGGTGAGGGACAACATGTTTGAAAAGACAGAGGGTCAGTGAAAGAGTGAAGACTCTCAACCAGATGGCTTGACACACAACAATTAAATGACCCAGCAAAGGGCTCAAAGAGGTCCTAGATGATGAGGATGGCACAGGATAGGGCAGGATTCAGATCTGTTGTTATGGGTTGCGCTTGACTCGATGGCATCTAACAAGAAGTCCCTTGAGAAGGACAACAAGCTTAGAGGGTCCATGAAGGACAGGAAGACCCTCACCATGATGGACTGACATGATGACAGCAACAGAGGGCTCCAGGGCAGCAGAGATTGCAAGGAGTTTTGTGCTGTTGTGCACGGGCTCAGTGACTGCTGCAAAGGGCTTGAGCACATGACGGTGACCATGAGGAAGTGGCAGGACCTTTTCTGTTCTGTTTACATGGGGTCACACGGGTCAGAGCTGACGGCAGGAGGCAGCCTCATCCGTGCCAGCTCTCCCTCTGTGCCCACCGAGGCAGCTGAGGTGCCCACCGCACCAACGCCATCACGGCCAGCAGCGTGAGTGATATCATTAATGGTCTGACAAGGCGCAGTCCCCACGGCATCTCTCACCTCCTGGCACCATGGGGCCTTGGCCACCCGCTCATCACAGCCTGGACAGAGATGGAGCGAGCGTGCCTGGGGGTCACTGCACAGCCACAAGTCCATCTTTCTTTCTTTCCTTCCTCCTCTCTCCCTCTTTCCCTTTCTCCTCTCCCTCCCTCCTTCCCTCCCTCTCTTCCTCTCCTCTGTCTCTCTCTTCCTCCCCCACCCTTTCCCTTCCCCTCCCCTCCTTTTTTTTGCAGCTTTATTTGTAAGAATGACTCTATTAGAAAGAAAACCATAGAATTGGAAAATAAAAAGTAAAATGGAGACACCCACAATGCAACTATCTGGAGAACACTAATTGGAATCTTATGTATACCTCATATCCAGGAATATGTCACAGCTGCAGAAACAATGTTGCAATTCCTTGACTAGCCCCAAGACCTGATCACTTCCTGAAAAGCTTGATACTATCTTTGTTGGTCAGATCAAAGGCCAAACCAGACAATGGATCCTGGTAAGAGTGATCACAAAAAAAAGAAAAGCTCCTCTCTCCCTCTCCTTCCCTTCCCCCTTCCCCCTCCTCCTGCCCCTCTCCCTCTCTCTGCAGCTACCACAGCTATCTGACATGTGAATAATGGATCACTATTCTGTGCAAACTCTCTCTCTCTCTCTGTCTCTCTCTCTCTCTCTCTCTCCTCCAGCCACAGGCTCCTGATTGCAAAGTGATTGTCTTAAGAGATTTATGTGCAGGGCAGAGAAAGTGCAGAGGTTAATCCTATGCTCTCTAGAAAACTATTCAGGACACAGAGAAATAAAACTCAAAAATGGACAATGGGGTTGGGGAGGGGTGAGGGGGAACAAACGGACTGATAGGCTTTGCTATCGCACTGCATGACACATGGGGGGGAAAATGAATTTTAAAAAGAATACTGCATGAGAGCAGTATTGTAAAAATGGAAGGATAACTAGTAAAACAAGTATGGGGACCCAAGGGGGTAATGGGTGGGATAAGAGGGGTGAGGATGGGTCAGGGTGAAACCACAGAGTTGTACAAGTTGGTGAGTGGAAGGAGGAGGGAAGGAAATGGGAAGGATGTGGAGGGGCCCTAAAAAGATGGAGTCATGATAGGCAAGGTCCAATGATATTGATTTTTAAAAATAAGATTTTTATTTTATCCTGGTTTACTTACAAAGTTCATATACATTGTTATTCACACCAGACCTTTCTCATCTCCTAACCCCCCTTCTCCCTCCACCCATCGAATTGTGTGACCCTAGGATTGCCTTTCCCCATACTCACCCCTCAGCCCTCCCCTTTTCCTCTCAGATTCTCATACACATTTGACTAGTTATTTATTTCCACAATAATGGTCTGACACAATACTTATACTCAGAGGAGAGAGTTAGTGTACTCAGCCTAACGCTAACTAGTCCCTCTCAAGTTAGGTCATCATTTTCAAAATCCCCACGATGATTAATTTTATAAGACAGAATACATGGGAATGCTTGTAGGAAACAGTGTCGGTGACATAAAATGTGTCTTCTTTGAGTGGATTCTGGTGCCCTGGTGACCGCACATCTATTAGAGCCAAACTGTGCCGCAGAGGCTTCCCCATGGCTGGCTTTTTTTGGGGGGAAGCCGTGGCCACGGCGTTATGACAATGTGGATTCGCATGAGCAATTTGAATCACTCTTTAAAAAGCCAATTGCTAGGGTGCGCTGGTGGCCTAGTGGCAAGAAGCTGCACTATGATCCCAGAGGTATACAGTTTGAATCCTCCAGAGGCTCTGCTGGAGAAGGAGAAACAATCTCCTCCTGTACCAGTCTGATCCAATTTGACGGTACACACACACAAATAATAAAATGAAAAAATAAAAGCCAATTTCTTATTAAGGGGATCTCAACTCAAGGCATCCACAGGGGTGTAACAGTAACAGTGTTTTCTGTGGGGTTTCCAGGGGATACTTTCTCAGGAGATCTCCAGGAGTTTCTTCTAAGACACATCTGGGTAGACTAGATCTCTCAGCAGCCTTGTGGTGAAAAGCTAGGCATGCATAATACTTGCACATGTGCACACACCACCTGAGAATATATATCTTGATGGAGTAAAGAGCTGTGCTGCCAACCCAAAGGCACAGAGTTTGAATCCACCAGCCTGTCGGAACAACAACAATAAGGACACATCCTTTATAAGCTTTTACTGAAATCACAATGTTGTTGTTGTTGTTGTTAGGTGCCATCAAAATGCTCAGAGGAAAACTTGCAGTGTCTTAAACACAAATGAGAAAAACGATGTTCAACTGTCTAAAGATTATCCACTTTATCTGTGGTTGAATATGGAGATGGTTGCTGTGAGGTATCATTGATTCATCTTATTTTTTTATTCTTTTTAAAAAATGTATTATTAATTTCAACGAAAATTTACAGAGACTTTGGATTTCCATTCATTCATTGTTGCACTTTTCTCCCCTCCCAACCCTTCCCCCTAGTACATTACACTCTTGGAAAAGTAAAAGAAAAATTCTTTCATTGTTTTATAATCCCTCCCCTCCCCCCAGGTCCACTTCACTATACGGCCTTCGCTCTGGACTCCTGTCATGACAAAAATACCTAATCACATATCCCTTTTAAACAGTTTTCTCCCTCATCTGTTTCAATGCAGTATACATTATTGAACCCATCTTTCTCAGTCTCTCCCCAACCCCAAGGTCAGTCCTGTTTTACAATAGTGGCACCATGCAGTATTTGTCCTTTTGTGACTGAGATACTTCACTCAGCATAATGTCCTCCAGGGTCACCCATTTTGGATAATATTGCATGAGTTCCTTGCTTTTCAATGCATTATGTGAATATACCACAGCTTCTCTATCCATTCATTTGTTGACGGGCACTAAGGTTGTTTCCAACTCCTTGCTATTGTGAACAAAGCCGTGATAAACGTGGATGTGAATATCACTGATTTTTCTTTAACTCCTAGAGACACTGAGCACAATGGAACAAACTTGCGTATGGTTGTGTCGCTGTTGTTAGGAGCTATCAGTTGACTATGAGTCACACCAAAGGCTATGAACATCAGATCTGAACGCTGTTCTGTCTGGCTTCATCTTTTACCACTTCTGACATGCTTGAACCCTCTGTTAGAATCACTTTGCCAATCCACCTCGTTGAGGGTCTTCCTCTCTTTTTCAGATCCTCCACCTTTCCCAGGATGTTCCATCCAAAGACCCTAATGATAACAGGGCCAACGTATGTGAGATGAAGCTTCACCCCTCTTGCCTCCAAGGAGCAGTCAGACTGCACTTTCTCCAACACATATCTGTTTGTTCTTTTCACAGTCCATGGGATGTTCAGTGCTCTTCTCCAGCGCCACGACTCAAAGGCATCAATTCTTCTCCTGTCCTCTTTAGTCACTGTCCAGCTCTTAGATGCGTAGCAAAGTGTTTGCAAAGACCCTGGCTTGGATCAGGAACATGATAGTGTTTAATTTGACACTGTTTCTCTTTAGCACGTTGGAAACGGTTCCTTGACAGCAGATTTTCCCAGTGCAACATGTCTTCTGATTTCTTGAGTGTTCTTACCACGGAAATTTTTTGTGGAGCCAAATAAAGTGAATCTGTCGACAATGTCAATATTTTCTCCATCTATCATGTTTGGGAGAGTGGAGGGACGGCGCAGGAGAGGAAGACCCTCGATGAGATGCATCGATTCTGTCAGTGGAGTGGTGGGAATGAATGTGTTTGAGACAGCGAGGTGAGCACAGGCTAGAACGGAGTTTAGGGCTCTTGTACACAGGGTCCTTATGAGTCGCAAACAACTTGATGGAACACAACAACAACAACAACAACATCATGGTGGTGCCTATTGTATCTATACGCATGTGTCCTGGCAGGCACAATAGAAAGTGTTTATGTGCGTGTGAAATTAAAAATTTCATTAAAAACAGCCCATTGTAGCTGCTGTTATCATCACATAATAGAGGGTGCTTTTCCCATTACATTAATTTTTTATTCTGAATGCAACTCTCTCTCAAGAGGCTGGGGGGACGCATCTCTTAGAAAAGAAAAGCTTAATATCGATTTCTAAAAATAATGTAAATACATGATATTTCAATAAACTTGTGGTGCTTGTTAAACACGAAAACAAATCTCTGCTCCCAAATACTTATTCTATCCTGTGTAATTTTCCCCCCTTTAAACAACTGTCCTTTTCCAAGAGGGATTCAATTGACTCATGTTTTCAATACCTTGTAATTTTTCTCAGTAAACAAATGGAATTTCCCCAAAAGGGTGCTTGGGGGGACTGAATGGTGTGTTCCTGACGTGCCCTGGAAATGTTTTCTTTCTCACAGGAAACCGTCAGTCCTGTTTAATTTCCTCAATAAATGAGTCTTGAATTTTTAATGAACATCATATTATGCTAGTGTATTACTGTGATAACAGATCTTCCTGCAAACAGAAACACACACACACACACACACACACACACACACACAGACACTACATAACCAGATGCTGACCACTACATTAATTTTTAAATGCATTTGACTTTGAATTATCTCTTTATTGTTTCCTTGGAAGTCCCTGAAATGTTGTTCTGCTTTCTTTGTCTTAATTGTTTGAGAAGGACACATACCATGGCCTTGGAAACTTTGTACACAGTGCAAGACAGAAAGGAGGCATTGTATCAAAATGGTAAATGGTGTAATTAGTAGGAGTCCGTTTTATTGTTGCAGTTATTGCCGTTGGGTGCCATTAAGCCAACACTAAGTCATTGTTCCCCTATGTACCATAGAAGAAAATGTTATTGATCCTGTATCTCCTCATGCTTTCCAATCTCTTTCAGCCCCTTGTGGCAGCCTGTGGTAGGAGCCTAAAGTTGGCTTTATTTTAGCCAATACCTGAGCGCCCTCTGGTCTCAGCTACCCTAACTGCAGACACATGGTCTTGCAAATCACCCACAGCTGTGGGACTAGGATAAGAGTGAAAGAATTCTTTCCACACTAAGCAGAAAAGACTTGAAGAAGATTGGAGCAAGACCTTAGCGAGAGCAAGACCCTGGTGGGGAGAACTTGGTGCTGGTGGCAAAGAGACTGTGGCACTGCTGTGGAGACACTGTGGCAAGGGGTAAGCAGAGGAGTCCTGAGGGAAAGGCAACAGTTAAAGGTTTTTGCTGTTCTGGTTGGATGAAAAGCTGACTGCTGAACTAAAACTAACTGTGGAATTGTGTCCTGGGACTTTTGAGCTAAAACATGGACTTACATCGGGTGATATTCTTTCACTCCCCCATTCTCCAACTTATTTTCCTAATAAATCCTATTCTCGGTACCACAACTGTAAATAAACCCTGTGAGTTAACAATGAATAAATGAACCTTTTGCTATTGGTCTGGCTCTAGAGACCGTATGGGGCTGAGCTATGGGCTTTTTATCTGCTTTCTGCTCTGTGGTGGTGAGGACTGTGCTATTCTCATTCCTTCTGGCCCTTTCAGAGAGATACTCATGGCCTCCTACCCCCATGTCCTGTTTTCTGCTCCTCAGACACAACCAAAATGTTAATCCATCTTATTGAGGGCCTTCCTCTCCTTTGGTGACCCTCTACTTTTTCAACTATGATGTAGATTTTCAGGGACCAGCCTCTCCTATTAGCCTAAGATACTTGGGCTGGTATCTCACTATCCTTGCCTCTGAGAAGCATTCTGGCTGCAATACTTCCAACACAGATTTGGTTTACAACTTTGATTTGCAGAATTAATGCTGAATCCCCATCCCCGCCCCTTCAGTACATTTTCTGAATTTACAACATCAAATGCAGTTGGGCCCTCGGGCCTTTGACACTCGGACATAGTGTTGTTATATTTTTGAGGAAAATTCTTGTAAGTCATACAGCATGCTTCTGTCAATTTGCCATACTGAAGTAATCTGGATTTGCTGTGATGGGGAGCCTTGTGTCACTTACGTGTCAAATGCCAGCCATCATGGTTGCCCATGGTGGAAGGTGGTTGGCAAAGCTCCCAATTTAAGACAGGTTTGGAAGTAAGAGTGGCATCCATTTCTTAAATCACATGCCTCTGGAAACTCTACGAACTTGGAGAAATGACAATAGTTATAGAAAGACTTCAAGTCTTTGACGGCTATCAACAACAACAACAACAACAACAACAAAATACCTTAAATGCATATTCTTTTTTGAACAAAAAGACTCACTCTGCCCTGATAATATATTCAATGTCTTTATTTGTTAGTGACACAAGGTTCTGGCTATCTTCGTGATCATTTGACATTGATAAATATGTTCTTGGAACTCACTAAACATACTGTATCCTTCTGCAAAACTCTAGGACAGGTTTTGAGCTAATATTTGGATGTTTCGTGTCAGGAAATGCATCCGACCATCACCCTCCCTTTACGTGGACCACATCAATTGGTGTGTATTTTACATTTGGCATCTTTACTTATGTTATTGTTCTTATATGACATCGAGTTGGAACAAACCCATCACAGATCCTCCAGCAGGTTTTCAGAAGCTGTACATTGCATGGGAGAAGATTGGGCAATTGGAACATCTTTCTCCCACAGAGCAACTGGTGGATCTGAACCACCCGCTCTGGGTTTGGCAGCACAGCGTCTTACCACTAAGCCACCAGAGATAAGTGGTAACACATTCAGTATTGGTTCCCTTAAATTTTAAATAATGCTGTATTCACTATAATATTTCCTAGAGTGGTTTTCAGAACATCTAATAGAAAACAAACCAGTTTGCTATGAAAGCATGAGTTTTAATTAAAAGAAAGAGCACTAATACAAGCACATTAGAAATTCATGCATATTTTCACGGAGGTCCGTTGTATGCTAAACAGCATGAAGACAGAAGAAAGGGAAATAATATTGCAATGTTTATGGGCCAAGGACCTAATAATGACCTCTTATGGATAATCAGTAAGGAATTGGTCTGGAATCCCAAAGGTGCACCGTTTGAATCCACCAGCTGCTCCCTGGAAGAAAGATGGGCAATCTCTTCTGGTACAGTTTTCAGCCTCTGAAATCTCACTGGAGTGTCAGTTCACAGTCAGTTCTGACTTCACAGTGCACGACAACAAGGACCTACTACCAGCAAATCTGGAAAGGATTTAAAAAGAATCTAAAGGGAAGGAAATTATATTGAAGGAAGAACAAAGGAAGAGGAGGAGAAAGGTAAGGAGGAAGAAGAGGCAGGAAATGGGGGTGAGGAAAAAGAGGACAAGGGGATATGAGTAATGCAAAAAAAGAGATGAGGGAGAAGAAAACCTATAGAGGTCTTTACTATTAACAAATCTCAGCTTCACTGAATGACAGCACAGGAGAAACAAAGACTCTCTGTGAAAGGATAGACAGAACACGCTTTCAACTTGGCAAGGTTTGGCATTGTTATTAAAAATGAGTCATCAATAATAGTCAAGGAACTCTCATGAATCGTCTCTGTAAAATCATATGCAAATACCAAGTAAGAGATCTTGAGGTAAGAGTGACCTTTGTTAACATGCAGCACAGAATCTAAGCAGGATGGAATGGGGGACGTGCCCGAAATTCTCGGATCAGCAAACTCATCTCTGTAAACAAACATTCAGTTTTAACCCACCCATTCCGCTACTTGCACTTTGCAAATGGACACGGTGCCTGGTGGCCACGGAGTCCCTGGGTGACACAAATAATTAAGCAACTGGACACTAACCAAAGCATTGGTGGTTCAAAGCCATCTAGAGGTTCTAGGGAAGAAAGAGCTGCCGTTCTGCCTCTGAAATATTTATTACTTGTGCGATATGATTCTGCAGGGATGCCCAAAGGGGTACCGGGAATTATGGTTGACTCCATAGCAACTGGGTTGGTTTCTCAACCAGAGTCCATGAGCTCAGGAGCCCCAGTTATGAGAAATGAACCAAAGGGTGATACTGATAAAACAAAGAGTGGTAAGGAGATACCCTGCAATCCCAAAGGCATCATATCCACCAGCTGCTCAGAGGCACAAAAATGAGCAATCTCTTCCTCTGTGATTAAACCACCTCTGAAAACTCATGGGAGGGTCAGTTACTCATCAGTTGTGACTCAACGGTATGCAACAACAATAATATAATGGAAGAAGGAAGTAGAGCCCACACCACCAAACTTGAAGGATGTTATCAAAGGGAGATGGTGCAACCTGAATATCAAAATCATTGGTGACATTACAGAATCTTCTAACATCTATGCCAGGTCAAGGCTGATGACCTTCAAGGTAAGGGTCAATGGTCTCCGGAGAGCAAACGGTTGACAGGTGTTAAGTGCTGCTGAATACAGTGCACCTTAGAGTAATGCCATGAACAACAAAGAAATCCTGCCCAGTCCTGCTGCAACCTCACCCCCACGCCACTGCTGAGCTTGGATCCCTTGTTGTTCCTTGTGTATCAATCCGTCTCCTTGAACGGTTTTCCTCTTTCCCCAGCTCCCCTCTTTTCAAACCCTGATGTCCTTTCTCCAGAGACTGGCCCTTTCTGACAACACGCCCAATGTTTGTGAGACAAAGTCTCATCACCCTTTGGTTCTCAGGAGCACCCCGGCTGCACTTTTTCCAAGACAGGCTTGTTTGTTCTCTTGGCAGCCTAAGGTCTATTTAATATTCTTCACCAGTACCACAATTTAAGGGCATCTGTCTTCCTCATTCATTTCCTATAACCATGCAGCCAGCAGTTCTCTTACTGCAGAATGCAGCCCGCGGTATGTTACCTGAATATACTGTGAAACTGAGTAGGTGCGATGAAAGAAATCAGATCAGGTTTTGAGGAAGGGGGGTGGGTAAGAATTCTCGCCCCCCCCATACAGTGATAAGGATGAAAAAGCCAGCAGAATAATGAAACCCTCCCATGTCAGAATTGGAAAAGGAAGCTATAGCCTCAGGAGAAAGAATCTGAAGATGATGAATGTGCTTGAGAAGGGGGGAGAAATTAAAATAACAACAGAGCACAGATGGAGAGGAAAAAAGAAGAGGCACGCTGTGGAAAGCAGAAATAAAAAATGGATGACATAGTGGTGAGTAATACATAGCATGTCCACATTGATGTGAGGTGACCTGTCTGTGCTGAGGTGTCAAAGATACCAGAGAAAATGTGGATGATAGCAAGAAAGTTGTGTGTAGCAAAGAGGTGAAAGTGTTTGTCAATGGAATTTGGGGACAACAAAGGGCCCCTTTCATTGCCGACAGAAGGGGCACACCATTTGATATGACAGCTGGGAAAAGTTCTCTTTGCTTCTTGTGATGATTAAAGTTAGCTGTCAATGGGACCGTGGTCCTTCTTTTAATGAAACGTTCCTCAGCGTTGGCAATCTCAACGTCTCTGATGCGAACGATGCTGGGTTAGAAGTGGTTCTTTAAATATATACCAAGCCTGATGTGATTAAGAGAGCATTTCCTCTGTGAATATATCCTTGGACATTCTGGTGAAGCTCACATGAAAAAATGCTCAACATCACCGGCAATAAGAGAGACGCAAATCAAAACCACAACGAGATACCATCGCACCCCAGTAGCAGTGGCAAAGTGTAACAGGACAGTAATCAATAAATAAATGTTGGGGACGATGTGAAGATATCAGAACTCTCAGACACCATTGGTGGGATTGTAATTTGGTACAACCACTCTGGAAGGCAGTTTGACGTTGTCTCAAAAAGTTGAGCATAGATATTCCATATGACTCAGCTATTACACTGCTTAGAACACACGCCAAGGCCATTAGATTTGAGACACAAAAGGATATTTGTAGGGGAGTTCTGGTAGCCTAGTGGCAAGGAGCTGCAGCTACAATCCCAGAGGTATATGGTTCGAATCCACCAGATGCTCTGCCGAGAAAGGAGGGACAATCTCCTCCTGTACCAGTCAGATCTGATTTGACGGTACACTCACACAAAAATAAAAAAAAAAGAAGGATATTTGTACACCAATGGTCAGAGGAGCATTAATCACTATCGCAAGAACATAGAAAGATTCCAAAAGTCCAATCGCAATGGCACATGATGGAATACTACGCAGCACTCAGGAACAACCATTTCAAAAATGACTACATCACTTGGGAGAGACTGGAGAGCATGATGCTGGGTGAACTAACTCAATCGCAAAAGGACATATACTGTATAAGACCCTTATTGTAAAAATAGAAGGATAACTAGTAAAATGTGCATGGGGGCCAAGGGAGAAGGGGTAGGAACAGAAGGGAGATCAGAGTCACACAATTTGATGGGTGGAGGGAGGGGGGGGGAAAGGAAATGGGATAATCTGGTGGGAACCTGAAAAGATGGGGTAATGGTGGACATAATTCAATGGGGATTAATTTTATAAAATACAACGTACAGAAAGGACTGTACAAAGCCACATGAGTGAAGGAAAGTGAAACACAACAGACACAAATTCTTTATGCAAACAAATATAAAATATTTTTTAAAAAACACAACCAAAGAGTTTTTTTGATCCCATTGTTTTGATTATATGATTCAGGAATCTAGGCTTGCCAACGACTGACCTGCCATATTTGTGGACTTTGGACTAATCAGTCTCCAGCAGCAGCCGTCTTCAACCCTGCTACCCCAGGACAACCTGTGCAATGATCTGCTTCTGACGCTGATGGCAGTCTCCAAAGCCAGCAGCCTGAGAGCTGGCCTGCTGCAGGCTCTTTCCTCCCCGGATGCCTCTCTCTCAGCAAAGGGAAGGAAGACCTTCAACGAGACGAGCTGACTACTGCAATGGGCTTGAGGGTGACTGAGATAACGAGAATGGCACAGGACAGAACAGGGTTCGGGTGTGTTCTTTATAGGGTAGCTGTGAGTGAGTTGTACTCATCTTGACAGCACCTAACAACAATATATCTATTTCTACATGTTTATATATGTTTCAATATCCACTTCTCTACGTAATTATTTCTATCAATATATCTATGTGTCTGTCTGTCTATCTATTTCATCCCTCCGCCCCCTCTCACTCTAGCCGTCTTTATGATACAGAACAACTCTCTCTCTTTTATTTATCTCTATCTATGTATCTATCTTGTATCTATGTATGTATCTATGTATGTATGTATCTATTTATCTACAGTTCATCCCTCCGCCCCTCTCTCACTCTAGCCAACTAACTCCCTAACTATCTCTGTATCTATAGAGAGCTCTGTAGCTCAGTGGTAAGGAATTGTGCTGCCAACCCAAAGTTATGTGGTACAAATACACTGGCTGTTCCATGAGAGAAAGTTGGGCAATCTCTTTCTGTGCCATTTTCTGCTTCTGAAAACCCACTGGAGGGTCAGCTGTGGGTCATTTCTGACTTGATGTTAAAGAACATTAGACATATATTTACCTGTATATCTATTTCTGCACATATTTGTTTATCTCTATACACATAGTTCTACATCCATTTGTATATATGAACATATAATTTTTAATAAGTCTCTATATAAATAAGTAGGGACTTGAGGTGCTAACATGAAAACCACTCTTCTTTGGCAGTTTAAATATAACGGTAGATCCAACAGGAGAAAGATAGTCTGTCTCCTCCCATGTCATTTTCACCTAATAGAGTGGAAGTCCAATGGAAGGTCCGCTATGAATTGATAATGAATCCATGACAATGAGATAAATGGATAGCTATACCTATTTCTAGGTGTCCCTTCTTTCTCTATCTCCTCCTTCGTTTGTATCCCCTGTCTAGATGTTCATTGCTGTTAAGTTGGAATTGATGTGCAGCTGATCCTCTCTTGAATTTTCAGAGGCAGTCAAATACCCAAGCAGTCCATATTTCTCCCATGGAGCAACTGGTGGATTTGAACTATGTATCTTTGTGTTGGCAGCATAGCTCCTTACCATGAAGCC
>NW_006400094.1:1419651-1424482 GCF_000299155.1 Elephantulus edwardii | reverse complement strand
AAGAAAACAAAGAGGTCTGTCTTGGAGAGGGTGAAACCAAGTTTCTCCTTGGAGGCTAGGATTTTGAAGCTCCATCTCACATACTTTGGGCATGTGGCTTGTGTCAGAGTCAGTGAGACAGTCTCAGGACAGGACTATCTCAGGGTTCAGAGCTGTTGTGTATATAGGGTCTTTATGAGTCTCAGGCAACTTGAGGGCACATAACACTACCACCACCACCACCACCACCACCATTATATATATAATAAGGGAAGCTCTAGGGCTTAGTGGTAATGTAAAAGTATGCAGCTTGAATCCACCAGCTACTCTGTAGCAAAAGAATGGGTAATCTCCTCCCATGCAATTTACTCCTTCTGAAAACCCACTGGAGGGTGAGCTATGGGTTGATTCCAACTTGAAGATACAGAACAACAACTCTCTCTCTTATATCTATCTATTATCTATCTATCTATCTATCTATCTATCTATCTATCTATCATCTACCATCTATCTAGCTACTATCTATCTATTCTATCTATCATCTATCTATTGAGCTAGCTACTTATCTATCCTATTCTATCTATCTATCCATCCATCCATCCATCCATCCATCCATCCATCCATTCATCCATCCATCCATCCACCCACCTATCTATCTAGCATCTATCTAACCATTCTATCTAATCAATCTATCTATCTAATCTATGTATCTGTTATCTATCTATCTATCTATCTATCTATCTATCTATCTATCTATCCATCATCTTACTCACTTCTCTCTCTCTCCCCCCCTTTCCTCTCCCTTTGTAGATAGAGAAATCTATATATCTATACCTATATAAAACGGTTTCCAGAGTACTAAAGAGCAATGATGTCATTTTAAAGATTAAGGTGTACCTGACCCAAGTCATAAGTTGTGGTGTTCCCCTCCTCTCTCAATTACTCACTATACATCTAAAAGGTGGACAATGACTAAGGCTAAAGAAGAATCAATGCTTTTGACTTGTGATATTAGAGAATAATATTGACTCTTCCATCAGAGGAGTTGCCCCCCCCGAAAATGAACAAATATATCTTGGGGACTAATGCAATTAGGATGCTCCTTAGAGGCAAAGATGCTCCCACATGCTTTGGGCATGTTCTTAGGAGGGGGCCAGTCCTGGGAAAAGGGCAGCATGCTCGGAACGGTCATTGCAAGGAGGAAGATCCTCAACGAGACGGACTGACACGGTGACTGGGACAATGGGTCTGAGGGTATCCGAGATGATGGAGATGACACGATGGGAGAAGGTTCCGATCCCCTGTTCACTGGGTTGCTGCGAATTGCTGTCAACACAATGTTACAACAGCAGTGCCCTGGGGAGCTCTCATTAGTGTTGTCTCTAGGGAGTTGCAATGCTGACTCAAAGGCTGCTCCTCTTCAGCGGTTCAAATCCACCTGCAGCTTCTTGGGAGAAAGGTGGACCATGTCACCTGATGAAAATTCAACTCTAAGTCTATTCGAAGTTGACGGGCAAGAGAAAGTAGATGAGCAAGTGTCTTTCATTTTTTTGAGCGAGGGCTTACAAATCACAATGATTTTTCAAACAACCCTTTCATAGACATTCTTGGTTTCTAACAATAAGGACCACGGATTATTGTCATTAATTAATCCCAGTATCTAACCAACACTTTATTGGGTGTTTCCCTTCAGCCAATGTGATGAGTCATTTATTTTCTGCCCTTTCTCTTCTATGCATGGACAACTTGGTGTTGCAAAGAATAAGCATGCAGCGGTGAATCCAGATATTGGTCGTTCCAACCCACCATGGGAAAGAACCAATATGGTGGCTGCTGTCTGTGAACATGACTGCCCAGGAAGCTCAGTGGGACATCTCCGCCCTGTTCCACACCGTCATGAAGACGTCCAGTAATTGGGTGGTGACACAGGGACTCAAGGACAGAGTGTGCGTGAATTAAAGAAACAACCACCATCCACCCTCAACGCCTGGGCTCTGTTCTGTATCCTGCAAGCCCCCTTGTTACAGCCAGTCCTCATAAGATGCCCCGTTGGTGAGTAGCAGAAGGCTTCCAAGTTCCAAGACAGAGGGTCATAATGAGACACCAGATAGACGTGTCTGCTCTGTCTGCCCTGTACGATCTCCTAGATGGCTTCTCTCCTTGTGGTCCTTGTACTCCATTCTCCTCCCCTTCCAACTCCTGTATCTCCTGCCTTTCTCGTAAGCCTTCTTCTCCTAAGGTTCCTGCATGCCCCCTCCCATCTCTCCTCATCCTCCTCTTCCCATGATCTCAACCCTTTCCTCCTCCTTGTTCTTCATCTCATCGCTTCTGCGTCTCCTCCGCTCACTCCTTCTTAGTCTTCCCTCTCCCTCCCTCCCTCAACCTTTCTCCAACTTTCTCTTTTTCTTCTTTTTTGTCTTCTCGTTTCATTCCGCTCCCACTCCTCCTTCTCCTTCTCCCCCTCTTCCTCCTTCTCCCTCTCTTATATCTTCTTTTGTCCCCTTTCACCTTCCTCTTTGCATCTTTCTCTTATCTATTTCTGCTCTTCCTTGACATGCTCTCACTCCCGTTTCTCCTCTATTTCTCTCTCTCTCTGAATATTTCCTCTTCACTGTCTTTGTAATCCTCTCATTTCTCCTCTCTCAGTTTTCATCCCCTTTTTCTTTCTGTACGTCTCCCCTTCTTTCTTTCTTTCTATCCTTCTTTCATTCCTTTTTAACTATTATACCATTTTTTAAAAAACCATACTATCTTTTGAATCACAAACTTCAATTCCTGATTAGCCACAGAGACCTAATGCTAATAATATCTGACATATTTGTCTAATAACGCTGTTGTCAGTATTAACTAAATGAGAAAACACCAGGAATGTACGAAGGTGGGATATTTTCGCTATTTTTCTAATGATTACCATGGAATTAATTATCATGTCTCTTCACCCTTATCTTTCTACTGCAGGGAGCTAAGTATGCTGAACAACTTTGTCATGATCCATTTATGAAATTAATGGAAAATGTTTTCTTTGATGATGTACTGCTATTCATGATAGCTTTTCTTAAAGAAACAGCAATTTAAAAATTATTCTGATAGGCATTTCTTCTCGTTGCTTTTCCTGGCTAGAAATTCACTGTCATAAAGTTCATTCTGATTCACGGTGGACCTAACATCAGGTTTCTGATCTTAAAAAAAATTTTTAAGGGAAGGTAATTGCTTTACGCTTCTCTCTCCGAGTAGCTGGTGGATTCAAACCACGAACCTTTTGGTTATTAGACCAGCACATAACACACAATGCCAACAAAGCTCCTCGACTGCAGCTAACATTTGTACCATATGTGTTTTGAGCATGTTAAGTAGTAAGGAATCCTGATGCCATCCCAATGGTACACGGTTCAAATCCACCAGTTGCACCAAGAAAGACGGGCACTCTCCTCCTGCGTGATTTTCTGTCACTGGAAACTTACCAGAGGATCAGTTAGGAATCAGTTCTGACTCAAAAGTCCATAACCACCACAACAACGTAGAGCAAACTGGATTTTCTAATGGTCTTTTATCAAGGAGTGATCGATTCAATGATTCTTTTTCTTGATGTTGTTATTATTGTTGTGTGCTGCAGAGTCAGAACTTACCGATAGCTGGTCCCCCCGCGGGACCTCAGAGGCATGGGAGGAGATACTCCACCCTTTTCTGATGGAGCAGCTGGTAGATTCGAACCGTGTGCCTTTGGACTGGCAGCCCAGCATCTTAACCATGAGGCCACCAGAGCACCTTTCTTTCCTGATTACTTAATAACACTTAGGAATTATTAAAAGCACATAAATATAGCAAACATATTTTAAAAAGAAAATGTTTCCTTAATCTATGATTTTATTGTTAGCAACATATTGGCCATGCCAAAATTGGGGGGGAAAATGACAATTTCTGCTTATAGGGAATTAAAATTGCTATTCCAGGTTATTTTTTTTATTGGAAGTAAACTGAAACAGTAAATCAGATTTCAAGTAACAAGTGAAGAAGCAATTAGCCACATTAGAGCACATGAGTAAAATGGTCATTTGAGATACTCAGAATGCTTCTTTCTATTCTTCCGATACAGAATAAAACAATATGGATCTTGAGAAAAATAATATGGGTTAATGAGGTTTGCTGTTCACAAGAAAGATCATTCAGACAGCATAACTGTTGTATAAATAAATAAAACTGATGCGACGTGGATTTAATTCAATCTCTATTGTTTGTGAGGTTTTGTTTCATTTATTTTCTAATAAGCATTAGTCATCCATCGTGCTGAGAAAATGTCTAACTTAATGGTAATATCTTTATCCATTAGTTCAGTCTTTCATTCTATACATA
Organism: Elephantulus edwardii; assembly: GCF_000299155.1. Lineage (NCBI taxonomy): Eukaryota > Metazoa > Chordata > Mammalia > Macroscelidea > Macroscelididae > Elephantulus > Elephantulus edwardii. The sequence goes on along the minus strand of NW_006400094.1, from coordinate 1,420,153 downwards.
TGAATAAAAGATAAAGATCACTGCATTGCCTTGGCAAGCTTCTAATGAAAAACATCATCTAGATTTCCACGTAGTGCCTAGGATTGCTCACTGGTCAGCGATTCATACACACCAGTCACTTACTTAGAGGACGATGGGTAGCCTCTTTCAGGAAAGATTTGCAGCCTCAAAACCACAATGGTGTATTGGGATGAGTCAGAATTGACCCAATGGAGTGGGTTTGATTTTGGTTACATATATATAAGCAATGGTTGGTGATTAATTCAGAGGCTGATGGTTTAAATCCAATGATGGTACGCTCTTGCGCTCTCTCTCTCTCTCTCTCTCTCTGTGTGTGTCTGTGTGTGTGAAGACTATGGGGTCTAGTCTTGTGCAGAATGCAGCATAGGAAACCTTTTGGGGCCAGTCAACTCTGCCTTATTGGACTGACTGAAAGCAACTCGTCTGTCTATCCATCATTCATTCATCCATCCATCCATGCATCCATCCATCCATCCATCCA
>NW_006400094.1:1417681-1419551 GCF_000299155.1 Elephantulus edwardii | reverse complement strand
TCTCCCTCTCCCTCTCTGTCTCTCTCTTCCCCTGTCTCTCTTTCTGTGTCAACCTCTCTCTGTCTCTCTCTCTTCCTCTCTCTCTGTGTCAACCCCTCTCCCTTTTCTCTCTGTTTTGCTTTCTCTCTCTGAACTTCATCCATATTGTGTTTTTAGGGAACTTAACCTAAGGTGCTTGTGGTTTCTCCTGCTGTGTCTCTTAAACCTGTTAAGATCCAGGAAGAATAAAGGATTAAAGAGACAGGATTACCTGTGTCCACGTGACCTCAGAGGCTGGTTCCAATCAGCTCAGCCAGACGCAGGATGCAGATGAGAAAAGCTTGTCATGGCTTCTTCATCTACCTGGCCAGCAGGCTGAATGCTGTCCCTGTGTCTTAGGAGCAGCTGGAAGAGATTCCAGAAAGTTCCTTGTCAGCCTCGTCATCTTTGAGTACACTAAGCCTTAGCCTTTCTATTACTCATTGTGGGACTCTCGTTTCTGCATTACAGCCCTTTGTGATTTCTGGAGCTCATTACAGACAACACCGTGTGAGCCCTTTCACACAGAACACTTCTGTATTTACTCGGTACGTTCATGAAGAACATAAACAGATAAGCGTGTGTCCTCACAGCCATCCGTGTCTAGTTATCGGTCAAATGCACTTTCAGCAAGTTGCAAATGCCTCACATTATTTTAAAAACAAACCAAACAACCAAAGAAAACAAGTTTTAACTCTGTTGTTTTTGTGAAGTGCCATCAAGTCAACTTATCAGGACCCTATGAACAACCACAGATCTGAACCCTGTCCTATCTGGCACCACTTTCCATTTTCACCATCTCTGATGCGTTTGAGTCCACTGTTACCATCACTGTGTCAATCCATTTCATGGAGGGTCTTTTCTCTCTCTCCCTCCCTCCCTCCCTCTCTCTCTCTCTCTCTCTTTGACCTTTCTCAGCAAGATGTATTTTTCCACAGATGGGCCCCTCGTGACAACACGCCCAAAATGTGTGGGACCACATTCTTGAGATTCACCATTCTTGGCTGCCAGCAGCACCCGGGCTGCACTTCTTCCAGGGGGGACTTGTTTGTTCTTTTGGCTGTCCGTGCGATACTGAGGACTCTTCTCCAACACCACAGCACACGGGCATCGATTCTCGCTGTAGATCATCTCAATAGATGGAGAACAAGAGGATAAAGAAGGCAAAAAGCCTGCTCATGTCTTCGAGGGAACTAGAAATCATTCTGCTCACGTTGCTGCTCCGTTACAATGGATGATTTAATTATGCGTCTTGAAATATTCATGCGGCAGCGACAAAGCCAGTGTCGTCTTAAATGCTACAGGCAAGGAAGGTGGGAAGTGGAGAAAATAAATAGAAACGAAGTGTTTCATTCAATGGAAGGGACACGTTTCCGGAAACCAAAACCTCTCCTGTGCTTCTAAGACTTCATTCAACCGTCCTGTTACCTTGTAGGTTTAGTGACCTTGTGGGTCTAAGATAAAGATAATTTTATTTAGTGTTAAATCTTCATAAGAATGGAGGGGGGTACTGGGAACTGGCATTGTTTAAGGTAAATATAGTTTCTAATATATATGTATTGTTGTTATGTGCCATCGAGGTGCTTGCGACTCATAGCGACCCTATGTACAAGAGCTCAATATGCTGTTCTATCCTGTGCCAACCTGTTGTTGTTGTTGTTTTGTGCCGTTGAGTCGCCTGTGACTCATAGCGACCCTATGCACAACAGCCCTAAACTCCGCTCTGTCCTGTGCCAATCGCACTGTCTCTGACACTCCCGTCCCAATTATCCCAGTCACTGAATCAATCCACCTCAAAGAGGGCCTTCCTCTCCTGCGCTGTCCCTCCACCCTCCCAAGCATGATGTCCCTC
>NW_006400094.1:1405001-1409221 GCF_000299155.1 Elephantulus edwardii | reverse complement strand
CCTAGGATTGCTCACTGGTCAGCGATTCATACACACCAGTCACTTACTTAGAGGACGATGGGTAGCCTCTTTCAGGAAAGATTTGCAGCCTCAAAACCACAATGGTGTATTGGGATGAGTCAGAATTGACCCAATGGAGTGGGTTTGATTTTGGTTACATATATATAAGCAATGGTTGGTGATTAATTCAGAGGCTGATGGTTTAAATCCAATGATGGTACGCTCTTGCGCTCTCTCTCTCTCTCTCTCTCTCTGTGTGTGTCTGTGTGTGTGAAGACTATGGGGTCTAGTCTTGTGCAGAATGCAGCATAGGAAACCTTTTGGGGCCAGTCAACTCTGCCTTATTGGACTGACTGAAAGCAACTCGTCTGTCTATCCATCATTCATTCATCCATCCATCCATGCATCCATCCATCCATCCATCCATCCATCCACCTACCAGTCTGTCTGTCCATCCATCCATCCATCCATCCACCCACCCACCAGTCTGTCCATCCATCCATCCATCCATCCATCCACCAGTCTGTCCATCCATCCATCATCCATCCATCCATCCATCCTCCATCCATCATCCATCCATCCATCCATCCATCCATCCATCCATCCATCCATCCTTCCATCCATCCAATCTGTCTGTCCATACATCTATGCATCTACCCTCCCTCCACCCACCCACCCACTTATCTATCTACTTATCTCCACCTACCTGTCCACCTATCCATACATCCACCCATCCATGCACCTGTCTGTCTATCCATACATCCACCCATCCATGCACCTGTCTGTCTGTCTATCTATCTATCTATCTATCTATCTATCTATCTATCTATCTATCATCTTCTATCTATCTATCATCTTCTATCTATCCTCTATCCATCCATTCATCACTCATCTATCTATCTACTTATCCACCCACCTACCCAGCTAGCTAGCAAACAAGCTACTATTGCCTTTGAGTCTCAACCAACTCATAGTTGATTGTCCAGAGGGTTTTTGGAGCTTTGGAACAGGTGAAGGAAAGAACTACTGAGAAGGATTATAGGATTAGACATTATACGGATGATAACGGTCCAGAATAAGAGGTGCATTGACTTCAAAGTGGACTGGGACATGGGAGGGAGGGGAAAGTGCGCAACAGTGAAAGAGTATTTTTTAAAAAGTGAACTGAGGAAGGAAGAAGGAAAGGAAACAGAAAAAATGTGCAACACCAAATGCATGAAAAGCCAAGCTTTCTGTAAACTTTTGTTAAAATTAGTTAAATTTTAATTAAAAAATTTTTAATTGAGACTTTATTGTAAGTTTATAAAGAACTTGAATTTCCAGTCATTCATTGCTGCACATTTTCCTCCCTGCCCCGCTACCCCTCTAGTTCGCTTTTTTCTTTGGAAAAATAGTCCTTTCCTTGTTACACAGTCCCATGACCACCACCACCACTTTACTATGAAGCTCTTATTCTGGACTCTTGTCATGGCAATTATACCTAATTATATATTCACTTTATACAGTTCCCTTCATCTTCTGCTTCAATGTTGTGTACATAATTTATCCCCTCTTTTCTTAATTCCTCCCCCAACCCCCCATCAGTCCTATTTTTTAACAGTGACATGATACAGTATTTTTACTTTTTGACTGAGATATTTCACTCAGCATAATGTCCTCCAGGGTCACCCATTTTGTATATTTCAGGAGTTCCTTGTTTTTCAGTGCTGCATAATATTCCATTGTGTGAATATACCACAGCTTCTCTATCAATTCGTTTGTTGACAGACACTTGGGTTGTTTTCAACTCTTTGCTATTGTGAACAAAGCAGCAATGAACATGGATGTGCATCACAATTATTTTTTAAAATTATTAAGATGATAACAGTAAAAGAGTGACTATCTTTTTTTCTCAAGAAGCAGCTGGTGGATTCGAACTGCATGCTTTTGGAACTGCAGCACAGCTTCTTCCCACTAGACCACCAGAGCTCCCTTACATATAAATAAATATCAAGATAAATACCTCTATCTGTCTATCTATCCACTAGCTGTTTTGAATCAATCCAATAGGACAGAGTGAAACTGCCCCCTGAGGGTTTTCTTAGGCTGTTAAAGTTCACAAAACAAATTAATTTTTCATTCAACTGTTCACATTTTGGGTTGGTCTAGGACATTAATTTCACTCTTGTCACACTTTACCCACTTCCTACCTGTGGTTCTCATGTCCACACATCCTACACACTCGACATCTCTTTTCTTTAGTAATATTGTGCTGATGGTTTCTGGTGGGTTTTTTGTTTGTTTGTTTGTTTGGGTCTTTTTGTGTGTGTGTGACATTGTCCTGGTCATCCACTTATTGGATATTTCCTTGCCTGTATCCCATTTTGACATGTGTCTGTCATCTATTTATTAATTATCCCCTCCTTTCCCTCTTCCCCCTAAAGATATCTGGGGTGGAGGGAATTATCGATATGGGTGTTTTCAGAACAAAATCCTAGGTATTTACTTCTGAAAATCAGCCAGTGATGACCTTCCCGCCCACAGGTGCTGTATCCACAGCAAATTACAGATGTGGGCAGGACAGGACAGCAAGGCATTGCGTAATACCGATGGGAGATTCATGTATACTTCTCAGTAACAACATGAGTGCTTATAAGTTAAGTCTTTGCATGGCATGAATTGAACAAGAGGCTCAGAAATCTGTCTCTTCATCATCTTGAACAAGTAGATGGTTCGCGAAGAAGAGGAAGGTGCCCCAAGGAAATGCATGGATACAATGGTTCAGTGGTTATTATAAAGCGTTCAAGAACATCAGAGATGAGGAGAATGGGTGACGTCCGGGCAGCCTTCCTTGTGATCTGTGGTCGTTACAGCAACACCGCTTCACTCAGAGTTAGAAGCGACGCGACAACATTTAAAAACAACAATTGGGTCCTCGGCTCCCCAAAGAGAAACATTTTTCTTTCCTTTTTTCAAAGAAGATCATGTTTTAAGAAAAAAAGAATCTAAAACTGATAAATCGAGGGCTGTTGAGGGAGCCTTTCTTTCTAAGCCTCCGTCTAAAGTTCCCGATAGAATCAAAATGGTTTTCCATCCTTTGAAGAATACAAATGGCTTCCCTTATCCCCCTTTCTGGGATGATTGTGTTGGTCGCTGTCCACAGATGGGCAGATAAGGGGGATAAAGAAGTGAGGACAAAAAAGAAGGCGCAGTGTTGATAAAAATCAGAGCCTGCCTTTCCTATACTAATGATGCTCTCTCTCGTCAGTTCAGGGAACAAATAGCTTAGAGGGGACTCTTTAGAACCCAACAGCTACACTTTCTTGCAAGGAACTGATTATCCCTTGCGACATTTTTGGAGAGGTATGACCAGACTTTAGGACAGGAAGCTGTGTGCCCTCCCAGGATCGAGGGAATGTTGTCTTGACCATGTATGTCTGCAAAATCCAGACATTTGGGGATACAGGGTTCATGGGCCCTCACCAGGAACAATAAAAGGGAGCTTGGAACAGCAGGTGAGTTTGAACTGCCTACCTTTTGGGTTGCAGCTGTTTTAATGGATACATCACTAAATGCAGATACAAGGGGTCTCAAGCACAGATAGAAGGTTCCCCAGCGCAGACAGAAGATTTCAAGTGCACAGTGCATACTTTTGCAGTGACACGATGCCAACCGCATTTCTTTTTAGATTTTTAACTCTGAGCCCTCCGACTACTGTCCCGAACCCGTCTCACAATCTCTGCTGTATGTGAGCTCATTGCTATAGCTGCTGTATCAGTCCATTCTGTTCACCACAGGGCATTCAATCCGCATTGAGCAGATGCACGCAAGTCTCCTAGACAAATACGCATAAAATCCACAGGGCGCTGACTCTCTGCTGTTTGGATACTGGTTGCCAGGCCTTTCTTCCTAGTCTTAGATCCTATTGCTATGTTCACTACACATCCACGTTTATTGCTGTTTCGTTCACAATAGCAAAGAGTTGGAAACAACCCAAGTGCCCATCAGCAAAGGAATGGATAGAGAAGCTGTGGTACTTTCACACAATGGAATACCATGCTGCATTGAAAAACAAGGAACTCAGGGGAGCTCTGGTGGCCTAGTGGCAAGGAGCTGCAACTACAATTCCAGAGGCGCATGGTTCGGATCCACCAGATGCTCTGCCAGGGAAGGAGGGACAATCTCCTCCTGTACCAGTCAGATCTGATTTGACGGTACACGCACACAAAAATAATAAAATA
>NW_006400094.1:1402625-1404776 GCF_000299155.1 Elephantulus edwardii | reverse complement strand
TATATGAAAAAAAATTTAAAAAAAGGAATATATGATCTGGTGGCCTAGTGGCAAGAATCTGCACTGCAATCCCAAAGGTTCAGGGTTCGAATCCACTATACGCTTTGTTGGAGAAGGAGGGGCAAACTCCTCCTGTGCCAGTTGGATCCAATTCGACGGTACACCAAATTTAAAATAATAAAAAAAATTAAAAAAAGGAATATATGATTAGGTATCATTGGCGTAACAAGAGTCCAGGATAAGATCTGCATAGTAAAGTGGTCTGGGGTGAGGTGGGGGGCGGACTGTATAACAATGAAAGAACTTTTTTCCCCAAGAAAAGAGCAATTTGGGGGGAAGAGGGGGCAGGGAGGAAAATATGCAACAATGAACGATTGGAAACCCAAGTTCTTTATAAACTTTCATTAAAATCTCAATTAAAAAAAGAAATACACTGTAAATAAATTATTGTATACACACTAAGAAAAAGAGAAAGAGGTATAAACTCAGTAGATAAAGAACTAGAACAGAAAAAAAACCCCAACAAAACAAAACAAAAACTAGAACAGTCTGATACCTGGTGGGAGAGGAGCCCCCAAAGGCACTCACCATAGCACAGTGGCTGAAATCCAGGACTCAAGCAGACATATGATTGTGAAGATGTCATGAGACCGGCCATGGTTCATTCTGATATGCATCAGAACAACATGAGATTACACAAATGCTGTACTGTTTCAATGCAGATAGACAGCTAATGAGACACACAGAGACACACCGGACATATCAAGAGAGATATGGAAATTATGTCTAAAGATAGGTGTATTTTCAGAAAGCGAGGAGGACTTGAGGCACTCTCTATAGAGGATCAATGCCTTCCACGCAGGTAACAAAAAACCCCTCACCACTGTCCCAACAGGCAACAGCACCATGATAGATGGAGAAAAGATTGAAGGTGTCAAGAATATAAACTTATCTCAATCTACAATCACCACTCACAATAGTTAAGTCATCAATCAATCAACAGTCAAGAAATCAAAAGAGGTGTTGCCCTGGGAATTCTGTTGTCAAGGACCTCTCCAAAGTGTCACCGCCTAAAGATCTACGTTTAAAGACGAAGGTGAGCCAGATGTTGGCCATGGTCTTCTCAATGGCTAGATATGCATCTGAGAGCTGGACAAATAATAAGGGTGGTAGAAGCAGCAGTGATGTCTTTGAGTTGTGGTGTCGGAGGCGGATAACACACATCCTGTTGTTATGTGCTGTCGAGTCACTTGCGACTCATAGCGACCCTATGTACAAAAGCCCTAAACTCTGCTCTGTCCTGCGCCAATCGCAATATCTCTGATACACCCATCCGGATTACCCCAGTCACTGAATCAATCCACCTCACAGAGGGCCTTCCCCTCCTGTGCTGTCCCTCCACCCTCCCAAGCATGATGTCCCTCTCCAAGGACCGGTCCCTCCTTACAACATGTCCAAAGTATGTTAGACAGAGCCTCAGAATCCTTGCCTCCAAGGAGCAGCCTGGTTTAACCCTCTCCAGGATGAATCTGTTTGTTTTCCTAGCAGTCCATGGTACCATTCAATACTCTGCTCCAGCACCACAGCTCAAAGGCATCAATTCTCCTTCTATCCTCCTTTGTCATTGTCCAACTCTCTGATGCATAACAAGTGATAGCAAAGACCATGGCCTGTATCAGACACACCTTAGTCTCCAGAGAGACACCATTGCTCTTCAGTACCCTGGAGAGGTCCTTAATTGCTCTTCAGTACCCTGGAAAAGTCCTTAAGAACAGACTTTTCCCATGGCAAAGGACAAACGGATCTGTCTTGAAGGAAGGGCAAGACGGAGTACTCCTCAGAGGCAAGGATGGTCAAAAACTTGGCCTCAATTTTGGCATGTTGTCAGGATGGACCAGTGCTTGGGGGTGGGGGGAAGACATCATCCTGGAAAAGGTGGAAGGTCAGAGGATGAGAGGAAGACACTCCCCTCACCCCCAACAAGAAGGACTGACACAATGATTATAACAATGGACTGGAGCAATTCAGAGATGACACAGGAGAGGATAAGATTCAGACCTGTTGTTCACAGGGTCACTGTGAGTCATACTCAAGTCAAAAGGCAGCTAACAACAACACACAGGTAGACAGAGGGAAAACAGAAGATAAAAG
>NW_006400094.1:1400832-1401390 GCF_000299155.1 Elephantulus edwardii | reverse complement strand
GATATGATAGATAGAAATATCAAGGGACAGCTGACCATTCAGCTAATTTTAAGAGGTTGTAATGTACATGAAGGTTCTTGGGGGGAACTCTATCTACCCCAGAAGTTCAGACATGCAGCAAAAGGACAATGTTCCCTGAGGAGTGGAAGGGAACAAGGTACCCAATTTGAAGACACCCTGGTTATAGTTTCACGAGGCTGGTGTCCACCCTGTCCCCGCGGCAGCTGCGCGCACAGCAGAAGGAGACGTGGCCCTACATCCTTCTCCATTCCCTGTATGTCCTGTGCCTGGGGGCAGAAACGCAGCCAGGATTTATTTATGAGGCCGTGGTAAATGGCTCTCCCGGGCTAGGCTGCAGTCCTGTAAATCAAACGAAATCTTCTCTAACTCCTGCTGCTGCTATCCGGCTGGATGGATACCTGGCTGCAGGCTAACGAGGTGATACTCAATTCTGACCACAAGGAACTGTATTTGAGATGAGAAGTCAGGCGCAGAGAAGATCATATTGCTGGCATAATGACTGTGCTCTAATGCTTTCTTATATAGGCTGTATCTCCC
>NW_006400094.1:1398488-1399842 GCF_000299155.1 Elephantulus edwardii | reverse complement strand
TCTCTCCCTCCCTCCAGCAAATAAATAGTAGGATTGGCATATGGCAGAAGACACAAATACGCTAGCCGAGGAGCAGTGACAAATGATGACAACCGGCTGTTGAGAATTTAGAAATAGGGGAAATAATTAAGAAAAGAAAAGCTGATAGTGAAAGGTAACCATTCTTTCTTCAGGTGTTGCATGCAATAGGTCGTCAAGTGGGACATGACCCTGGAAACAGAGTTGCCGGTGGGAAAGGAGGGCTTCAGAGCCTTCATTTCTTTTCCCATCCTGGGAAGGCCTGGATGTTGGTAGATTTAATTAGATGGCTGCCTCCTGTCTGTCTCTGTCTCTCTCTCAACTCTCTGTCTTTGTCTCTGTCTCTCAATCTCTCTCTCTCAATCTCTGTCTCTGTCTGTCTCCCTCTTTGTGTTGACAGGTGCTGTTTAGGCAAAGGTGGAGGGTAGCAAAGGACAGAAGGACCCTCAAATGGAATTTCCCAGTGCAGCCCATCTCCTCATCTCCTGTCTGCTGGTACCAAGTGTATTGAATGTCTATCAGTCATTGATGAACTCACTGACCATTTCAGTCTTTTCTCCCTCTATCATGATGCTGTCTGTCAGGTCCAGTGGTGACAATGTTTTTAATGTGGTGGATGCAAAATCCATAGAGAAGGTTTCAGTGTTTGCTCTTCTGCACCAACGGTTTCTAATATCTATTCATGAACTCAATTCAAATGATGGTCATCAAGTTGGATCCAACACAGAGCCAAACCTCCAGCGGGTATTCAGAGGCTTCGGAGAACATCCATTTTTTTCTTCCTCAGAGCAGCTGGTGGATTTGAACTGCCTGATTCTGCGTTGGCAGTGCAACTCCTTATCCACTAATCCACCAAAGGTCCCTACATGTGTATGTAGGTATTTATATGTATCTGTGTGTGAGGGAAATAAAAAAAGAGAGGAAGAAATACTGACTTCCCAGCATTTGAGTTCTCGTTCTTTGTACATATGTGTGTCTTGGGAAAGAGACGACAGAATGAGGAGCGATGACTTGCTAATCTATTATTCAGCGGCTTTTCAGCTAATTGCCCCTGATACATTGTGAGTTCATTCATTGCCAAGCGAACATGTTAATTTTTAAAATGCACGAATGTTCAATTACTTCCGCCCCTCACTTCCTGGTGCGGAAAAAGGTGTTTGTGGTGATGTATCAATTTTATTAAACCACCCAAATGGCAACTCTTACTCTTGAGACTTGTTACACAGTTGTTTTTTCTTAAAAAATACAAATAAGTAGGCCAGTAGCAGGGAATGGTGGCCCAATCAGAGAGGATTCAGTCTTTCCGAATTAGCTCTTCTTGTGAAAAAAAAAAAAA
>NW_006400094.1:1383150-1397778 GCF_000299155.1 Elephantulus edwardii | reverse complement strand
CAGGTGCCCATCAACAAACAAATGGATAGAGAAGCTGTGGTATATTCACATAATGGAATACTATGCTGAATTGAAGAACAAGGAACTCATGAAAGATTATTCAAAATGGGTGACCCTGGAGGACATTATGCTCAGTGAAATACTCAGTCACAAAAGGACAAATACTGCATGGTGCCACTGCTGTAAAACGGGACGGACACTGGGGTTGAAGGAAGACAGAGAACGAGGGGAGGAATGATGTATAGTGCATTGAAACAGATGATGGAGAGAACTGTATAAAAGGTCTATGTGATTAGGTTTTATTGTCCTGACAGGAGTCCAGAGTGAAGGCTGCACAGTGGAGTGGACTTGAGGGGAGGAGTTGCATAACAATGAAAACGTTTTTATTTCTCTTTTCAAGCAGAAGAGTGAACTGGGTGGGAGGAGGTGGGCAGAGAGAAAAGTGCAACAGCGAATGACTGGAGACCCTAATCTCTGCAAACATTCATTAAAATAAATAAATTTTAAAAAGTGGCGTTTTGGTAGCACCGCAGTTACGTCCCCGGCTGCTAATAATGACAATAAATAAGGCATCAAAATGGCACTTCGAACCTGTTAGCTGTTCCTTATGGGATTCTGGTGGCTTAGCTGGTAAGACACTGCACTGTGAATTCAAAGGCAGGCAGTTCAAATCCCCCAGCTTCTCATGGCAGAAAGATGCGCAGTCTCCTCCTGTGGGGTTGACAGCCTCTGAAAACCCACTGGAGGGTCAGCTATGGGTTGATTCCAACAAATCAGAGTGACTGTTTACATGAAGCCTGTTTAGATGAAGGTTTGTAGCTTCCGAATCTCTATGGGGCTGTTCTTTTCTGTCTCACAAGGTCCCTGTAAGTCAGAATTGCTTCCACAGCCATGGTTTGGTTTTGGCTTGTGCATCAGTCCATACACAGTGGAAATAACGTGGCAGAGGAAAATTTCCAAAGCTCTGTTTGCAGCTGCAGTTTCACATCGTTACCAGTCTCCTGGCTGAAGCTTCAGCAGAACAGCTACTCTTAATAAGCACCTATTTTGTGCCAAGGATATTCAGCCCAGGCGAGTAGATTTGTCCGTCAGGCCTTTGCCCAAGATGACACAGGGAGACAGCTGTGCCAGGGGCTTGGAACACAAGCTCATCCTTCTGAAAAGGCAGTGCATGGGGTGATGGACACAGTTCTGTGGTTGGAAGACCAGCAGTTCTAAGCTACTGACCCAGAGGGATCATGGCAACTTCCTTCCTTAAGGTCACACTCAGACAGACCTCAGCAGAGCTGGATGCCACTTTAAAGATTAAGGTGTATCAGATCTAAGTCAGGGTCCTTTTCTTTTGTTTTTTCTGTCATGGTCCTTTTCAAGCACTTGCTTTGCCTCTGAAATTTGCACAATGAATAAAGATGGTAGAAGCATTCATGACTTCTTTAGTCACTGATTTTCAGCTACATGGGAAGCAAATGAAAATTTTAACCATTTATCCACAAACTACACCCAAATCCATTCCCACTGACTTGACCATGAGTAATAATGAAGGAAGCTCTGGTAGCTTCATGGGTTAAGAAGTTGTGCTGCTAACTTCAAAGGTAGGCAGTTCAAATCCACCAGCTGCTCCACGGGAGAAAGATGGACAATCTCCTCTTGTGTGACTGACAGCCTCTGAAAACCCACTGGAGGGTCAACTCTGAGTCAGATCTGAGTGGACGTCACAATACACACTGTGAGGGGCAGAGGAGAATTGCTTCATATGGTTTCCTGGGTTACAAGTCTTTACACAAGTAGACTGCTACTTCTTTCTATCCTCCCCATTAGCTTCCAACAGCTTTAACCACAGAGCCTCAGGTCTCCTTTATGTGCCTCTGAACCCTGACACATTGTAATTGCTGCACCGTGATACCGTGTAATTGCTACATCCTGATACACCATAATCAATGCATCCTGAATACAGTGTAATCCATGCATCCTGATACACTGTCATCCATGCCTCTGTCTTATGTGCAACATTAAAATACATTTTACTATCTTATTCTGCATCCTCCAATGTCAGTTGACAAGAAGATTAAACTTGAAGGTGGGTTTTTGTGTGTGTGTTTAAATTTTATTATTTTTTTGTGCATGTACCATCAAACCAGATCTGACTGGTACAGGAGGAGACTGTCCCTCCTTCTCCAGCAGAGCATCTAGGTGGATTTGAACTTCATATCTCTGGAATTGCAGTGCAGCTCCTTGCCACTACGCTATGAGAGCTCCCTTGTTTTGTTGTGGTGTTTTTTTCTTTTTGTTTTTTTGTTTGTTTGTTTGTTTTTAAAGTCATCACTGGGCTTGCTCTCTCAAACCCACCTCCTGGCCTGACAAACATGCTTGGCAGCCTTTTAATATGAGCAGATGAAACGAAATGGCTATTTAAACATACAGGGTGTCAAAGGTCTCAATGTCTTTTCTCTCCCACCAGACAGCTGTGCCCTCCGTGAAAGCAGAGACAGGTAGATTAATTAGTCAGTGTTTGCAAATACTTGCTGTGATGGCCACTCTGATTCCACCTGCCCCCCCCCCTTCCCATTGGTGAATTTCCAAAAGTGAACAGAGAAAATGCCGGCATCCGGGAACCGTGCCTGGGACATTATGAAAGCGGTGCATGTCCTGAGCCGTGATTTACAACCTTGGGGACCATGGGCTCTCAAAAGCCTCCGTGCCCCAGTGCGATCCCCAACTCCCACCACCGCGCGGAAGCCTCTTCAGCTGGAGTTTTAAATATGCATGGTTTTTAAAAAGGAGATGAGCTAACAGAGCCATTCCGGCTCTCTTGATCTGAAGTGAAATTAGCAATCCTCTCAATGAGCAAACAAGGGGATGATGCCTGAGTGAAAATCAACAAAACCTAGGAAATGAGCCAGTGGGGGTAGCAAAAGCCTTGTGCTAAATCTGTTTGCATTTCCTCCCTCCTCAAACTCAGGTCATCCATCTTCTGATCTCCCCACCTCTTCCTTGCATCCTTGCATTGCTGGATTTAATTTGTCTCAGATGGCGGAGACTTTAGGGGGAGGCATAAAGAGAGAAGGCAGGACAATCCAGTGATGCAAATGCCATAGGCATCTGCTTGTTTTTATTTCTTCCAAAGTTATATATGGAAGATACGTATCACCTGTGGAGACAGATGCTTTCCACCAGGTGGACAGGTTGGTGGAAAGGGGCAATGGCCCCCTGGGCCTTGCAAAGCAAGGGAAGTTTCGATGGCTGGTGGGACAATGGCAACATCCAATATGGCGGCATTGATAGTGACTCCGTTGTCCCTTGTACTGAAACTTCACTAATCAGAGAAGCAAATCACATGCCATAGGGCCATCCCATAGGGTAAAGCTCTGCTCCGTCGGATTTCCAATAGATGGATTTCTGTCCCCATCAATGACTAGTGACAGGTACCCCTCATCTTGAATGTCCGTTGAGTTATATGGCAACCAGGTGGGTACTGGCAGAGAAAGGACAGCATGACGGGTCAACCGAGAACTAACCTTACAGCAAGTGACGGTGGAATCTTCTGAAAAGGAACAGCATCCATTCTTTTGGGACAGATTCTCTTCTGCTTCCATAAATACAGCCACGGTCAATTAAACACACGGCATTGTTGAAGGCGACTTCAAAAATGAAGTGAGGAGGACTTGACACACATGTTGTAGAAGATCAAGGAATGCAGCCTTCGGCATGGGTGCCATCTCAGTGTCAGGAAAACAAAGTTTCTTATCACTGGACCAACAGGCAGTGTCATGATGGATGGAGAGGAGATTGAAACTGTCCACACCTTCACCTTGCTTGGATCCACCACGTATGCGCAGTCAGGAAATAAGGGGGCACACTACACTGGGAAAATCTGCAGTCAGGGACCTCTCCAAATTGTTTGTTGTTGTTGTTGTTATGTGACATCAAGTCGCTTGTGACTCATAGCAAGCCCATGTTCAAGAGCCCTAAATGCCGTTCTATCCTGTGCCAACCTTGCCATCTCAAACACACTCATTCCCACTACCTCAATCACTGAATCAATCCACCTCATTGAGGGTCTTCCTCTTCTGCGCTGTCCCTCCACACTCGCAAACATGATGTTCCTCTCCAAGGACCAGTCCCTCCTTGCAACATGACCAAAGTATGTCAGATGAAGCTTCAGAATCCTTGACTCCAAGCAGCATTCCGACTTCACCCTCCCCAGGACAAACCTGTTTGTTCTCCTAGCAGTCCAGGGTATATTCAACACTTTTCTCCAGCACCACAGCTCAAAGGCATCAATTGTCTCTCTATCATCCCTATTTACTGTCCAACTCTCTGACGCATAGCACATCTGTGAAGACTATAGCCTGGATCAGGCGCACCTTAGTCTCCAGCCTGATGTCATTGCTCTTCAGTAGTCTTGAGAGGTCCCTCACAGCTGATTTTCCCAATGCAGTTCGCCTCCTGATTTCCTGGCTGCTGTTACCAAGAGTGTTGACTGTGGAACCAAGTAAATGAAAACTGATAACTATCTCAATCTCTTCACCACATGTACTGATGCTGCCAAGTGGCCCAGTGATGAGAATCTTTGTTTTCTTGATTTTTGAGCTTCAATCCATACTGAAGGCTGCCGTCCTTGACCTTCTGCAACAAGCACTTCAGGTCCTCCTCAGTTTCAGCAAGCAGGGTTGTGTCACCCGCATAACACAGGTTGTTGATGACTCTTCCACCAATCCTGATGCTACATTCCTCCTTGCACAGCCCAGCATCTCGGATGATCTGTTCTGCATACAGACTGAAAAGGTATGGAGACAAAATACAACCTTGACAGACTCCCTTCTTAATTTTGAACCATGTAGTGTCTGTCTCTTTGCTCTGTTCTGATGACTGCCTCTTGGTCCAAGTATACGTTTCACAGTAGCACAATCAAATGTTCTAGGATTCTCAGTCTTCTCAGAGTCAGTCACAGCTTGTGATCCACACAGTTAAAAGCCTTTGCATAGTCAGTGAAGCACAGATAGACATTCTTCTGGTATTCTTTGCTTTCTACCAAGATCCATCTAACATTAGTTATAATATCCCTAGTACCACGACCTCTTCTAAATACAGCCTGCACATCTGGCAGTTCTCTGTTGACAAATTGTTCCAAACGTTTTTGGATAATTTTCAGCAGAATCTTGCTTGCATGTGATATTAATGATATTGTTGGAAAATTTCCGCACTCTGTTGGATCACCATTCTTTGCAGTGGGAACAAATATCAATCTTTTCCAGTCAGTGGGCCAGCTTGGGTGTCCTCCAGATTTCTTGGCACAACCTAGTGAGCAGATCCAGGGCAGCGTCTGTTTGTTGAAATATATCAATTGGTATGCTGTCAACTCCTGGAGCCTTGTTTTACTGAGGAGTAATGATGTCAATTTGAGGGTTAAGGTGCATCTGATTCAGGCCATGGTTTTTCTGATAACTTGCTGTGCATCTGAGAGCTGGACAATGAATAAGGATGACAGAAAAAGAATTGACACCTCTGAGCTTTGGTGCTGGAGCACAGAACATCCCATAGATGGCCAAGAAAATAGTTATGTCTTGGAGAGGGTGCAGGTGGAGTGCTCCTTGGAGGCAAGAATGATTGATGAGGCTTCACCTCACATATTTTGGACAAGTTGCTAGCGGGAGGGGGCTATTCCTTGGAGAGGGACATGTGCTGGGAAGGGTGAAGGGTCAGCAAAGGAGAGGAACACTGTCAGTTCCTAACCTTTATACTATAATAGACAAAGTGCTAGTCAATAAGCCTTTTATTTTAAGAACTACCTTCCCTCTGTAACTTGATTTGTGCCACTGTTAGAACCTCTACTTGGAATAGTATTGTTTTTTAATTTTTGACTCATGTACTTTTAACTTGTTAGTTAAATTTGTGTCTTCTAGTCTGCACCACTTCCATGATACATCTTCAAGGATATGAACATGTATGGCTAAGCACAATTGATAACAGTGTATCTAAATTCCAAACTCAATCTCCACAATAGTCTACGTGTTTCCTATTGCCAAAGGGGCCCTTTAGAGTAGTGAGAGAAGATCTTCACCCTGAAACCTACAGCGTCCCTTTTCAGCGGGAAGTAGCTAAGAGAATACGCCATCCCCTTTTCCTTATGAATCAGGGTGAAGTCTCTCTCAGGGAGGAGTGATAGGGAATGGCAAAGGATACACTGACAAAGGAGATTAATTAGAACTGGCTTTGACAAGCACTGTGGCAATGGGACAATTAAAACAGACTTTCAAGGGGGGAAAAAAGAGGAATGAAATGGGGGGAGGGTAGAGAAAATAGTGCAACAATGAATGAATAGAAATCCAAAATCTCTGCAAGTGTTCATTAAAATTAATAAAATTTAATAAAAATTAAGAAAAAGAAGTTAATAAAAAAGGAGAGGAAGACTCTCAACCAGGTGGATTGACATGGTGACTGCTGCAATGGGTTTTCCTATGACAGGAAATGTGAGGATGGCACAGGATAGAACAGGGTTCAGATCTTTTGTTCATAGGGTCACTAGGAGCCATACATGACTCGATAGCACCTAACAACAACAACATTGTTTAAGGATCCTTTGTTCAAAGCCCCATTCAGATTTGCTAGGCTATCTTTAGCCAAGAAGGGGTCTCTGATGTTTTAGATGTAAGGAGGTGGGCTGGTAATCCTAAGAACCATGTTTCCAGTTCACCAGATGCTCTGTAAAAGGATGGACAATCTCCTCCGAGGCTATTTACTGCCTCTGAAAAAAAGTTTGTGCCTCAACAATTCCTCTGCTGGGAATAGATCCCAAAGAAACCATCACTATCACTCAAGCAGATATATACACACCTATGTTTATCGTGGCTTTATTCACAATAGCAAGGAGCTGGAAACAACCTAAGTGCCCATCAACAAACGAATGGCTAAAGAATCTATGGTATATTCATACAATGGAATACTATGCTGCACTGAAAAACAAGGACCTCATGCAATATTATTCAAAATGAATGACCCTGGAGGACATTATGCTGAGTAAAAGATCTCAGTCACAAAAGGACAAATACTGCATAGTGCCACTGTTGTAAAATGGAACTGGCATAGGGGTTGGGGTGGGGGGGAGACTGAGAAAGATGGGATAAATTATGTACACTGTATTGAAACAGATGAGGGAGAGAACTGTTTAAAAGGGATATATAATTAGGTATTATTGACATGACTGGAGTCCAGAGTGAAGGCTGCATAGTGGGGTGGACTTGGGGGAAGGGATTGAATAACAATGAAAGAATTTTTTTTCACTTTTTTTTTTTTGTTTTATTATGTTTTGTGTGTACCATCAAATCAGATCTGACTAGTACAGGAGGAGATTGTTCCTCCTTCTCCAGCAGAGCATCTGGTGGATTTGAACTGTGCACCTCTGGGATTGCAGTTCTTTTACTTTTTAAAGAGAAGAGTGAATTAGGAGAGAGGTTGGACAGGGAGAAAAGTGCAACAATGAACGAATGAATGAATGAATAGAAATCCAAAGTCTCTGTAAACTGTCATTAAAATTACTAAAAATTAAAATAAAAAAATAATGAAAACAAAGCAAAAGCCAAACAAGTAAAAAAGGAGTAATGGCGAAAATTGATAGCATAAAATTGCTGAATAGCATAATCAACAAAGCTAACACTAGTGAACTGTATATGAAGAATATTGAAAAGGCAAATGATGAAAAATAATATATGGCAATTAAAAAAACAAACAAACAAGCTTGGCAGGTCAACTGTAGGTTGGTTAAGACTCTATGGTAGACAATCACCACATTAGAGAATGATGTTGACTTTAATGTGTTCATATTTCCAGGGAAGAAACCCTGGTAAAACGGATGATAAGGGCAAAACTGAGAGCTACATGGGTGGAGCCAGCCAGCGTGGGTTTGGGGGCTGTAAATCACACAGGAGGAGATTGTCCATCTTTCTACTTCCCAAGACTTCCCTGGTAAGGTGATAAGAGTGGGTAACTTATCACCACACCTCTGCTGTTTTGGAAGCAAGGTTTACCTCTGATGTACCTGGGGTGGAATCAAATGATCCCCTATAAAGTTCATTGTTGAGTGTTGCTGTAATGTGCTGTCAAGTCAGAACTAACTCCATATGGTTTTCAGAGGCAGTAAAGCCCAGGGCATTGGCGGGGCAACCATGTGTGCCGTGTCATGGAGACTGGACCAGTAGGCATCATCATAATAAATGAAGAAAAGGTTGAAATAAGGATGTCCTTTTACTTTGAACTAAAATCAACACTTACAGACGCAGTGGTGAAAAAATAAAAAACAAACAAACAAACAATGTACTGCATTGGGCTATTCTGCTATCAAGGATGGCTCCCCAAAACTAAAGAGCAATGAAGCAAGATTAAAGACTAAGGTGCAGCTGGCCTAAGCCATGGTCTTTCCAACTTCTTCTGCGTGTGAAAGTTGGAGAAGAATGACTGAGAATGACAGAAGAAGAATCGATGGTCTTGAATTATGGTGCTGGAAAAGGAGATATTATCGACTGTCAAAAGAATAAACAAGTCTGTCTTGGAGGAAAATGCCCAAGAGCAAGGATGTCAGTTTAAAGACCAAGGTTTTTCTTCCCCAAGCCAGGACATCTTCCATTGCTTCCTGTGCATGTGGAAGTAGAATAAAGAAGACAGAATAACAGTGCAACAATGAATGAATGAAAACCCAAAATCTAAAAAATAAAAAAAAAGAAAACCCCAAATCTCTGTAAATGTCATTAAAACTAATAAAATTTAATAGTAATTTAAAAAAAAAGAAGAAGACAGAATAAGAATGAATGTCTTTGAATTGGGGAGATGGTGAAGAACATGAATCTCCTGTGGCCAACCAGAAGAACATAGGAATATGTGCTCCTTAGAAGCAAAGACAGTGTGACTTCATCTCATAGACTCTGGACATGTATCAGGAGAGACTTGTCCCCTGGAGAAGGACATGGTAAAGGAATTGTTACACGATGTTGTTGCTGTTATGTGCCATTGAGTCGCCTGCGACTCATAGCAACCCTATATCCAATAGCCCTAATCCCTGCTCTGTCCTGTGTCAATCTTACTATCTCTGATACATCTACCCCCATTACCCCAGTCACTGAATCAATCCACTTCATAAAGGGTCTTCCTCTCCTGCGCTGTCCCTCCACCCTCCCAAGGATGATGTCTCTCTCCAAGGACTGGTCCCTTCTTGCAACATGCCCAAAATATGTCACACGAAGCTTCAGAATCCTTGCCTCCAAAGAGCAGCCTGGCTTTGCCCTCTCCAGGACAATCCTGTCTGTTCTAAGCAGTCCATGGTATATTCAACACTCTTCTCCAGTACCCCAGCTCAAAGGCATCAACTATCCTTCTATCCTTTCTATTCATTGTCCAGCTCTCTGATGCACAACAAGTGACTGCAAAGACCACGGCCTATATCAGCCACACCTTAGTCTCCAGAGTGACACCATTGCTCCTCAGTACTTTGGAGACGTCCCTAACAGCATTTTCCCCAGTGCAATTCATCTGTTAATTTTCTGGCTGCTGGTGCCAAGAGTGTTGACTATAGAGCCAAGTAAACTAAAGTTGTGAACAATCTCAATCTCTTCACCATCCATCCTGATGCTGCCAATTGGTCCAGTGGAAAGAATCTGTAGCTGGACTCTCAAGCCACTAAGAGTTGGCCATTCCTGCAAGTTTTGAGAGGCTGTACATTGCACGTGAGGAGTTTGTCCATCTTTCCTCTTGTGGAGCATCTGGTGGATTTGAACCAACTGCCTTTGGGCTGGGAGTGCCACTCCTTACCATAAGGCCACCAGAGCTGCTGTAAAGAGGAAAGTTGGGGAAAACTAAGAAGACTCTCAATGGGATGAAGTGACACTGAGGCTGCAGCATTGGGTTCAAACCAAGCAGAGCACACAGGGCCATGTCTGTCTTGGTTTCCCATGGGGTCAGGATGGGTCAGAACACACCCAAAGGCAACTAACAACAAGAGTAACCAAGGTCTGGTTAGAATTTAAAAATGTGAGGTCCACCACAGCTAAACAAAAACAAGGTGCATGAATCAAGGAGGCAAGAAGCTTTACTTCTAACAGGAAGCCCTGATAACAGAGATCAGGAACTCTCTGGGGTGAGGAAATACTTCCAAACTGTGGTCTGGGGCCCCTGAGGTTCTAAATCTGACTTTCAAGCCTGGGTTTTCTCAATGGCTTCTCCTAAAAGCAGTCAAATAAGGGGAGCTCTGGTGGCCTAGTGGCAAGAAGCTGCACTGCAATCCCAGAGGCACATGGTTCGAATCCACCAGATGCTCTGCTGAAGAAGGAGGGACAATTTCCTCCTGTACCAGTCAGATCTGACTTGATGGTACACACAAAAATAATAACAATAAAAAAATTTTAAAAAAAGAAACAAATGTAACACAAGAACATGGCAACAGACCAAATGTCCAACCACCATCAAATGGATGGAGAAATACGGGTAACATTCACGTGATGGAATTCTATGCAGTACTCAGAAGCAACGATTTCGAAAATCACTGCCTGGCTTGGGAGGGACTGGAGAGCATGATTCTGAGTGAACTCAGTCAGTCCATAAGGACAAATACTAGCCAAGACCATGATAGTAGAAATAGAAAGATAACTAGTAAAACAAGGAGGGGAGGGGAGGAGCAGAGGGGTGAGGATAGGCAAGGGTGGGGGTGTGGTGGGCTTTATCATAGGGTTGAACAATTTGATGGGTAGAAGGAGGAGTGGGTAAAGGAAATGGGAGAGATTTGGTGTGAAAAATAATGTTTAGGAACTTTGTAAATAAACCAGTCTAAAATAAAAGTTTTAATTTAAAAATAAAAAGAAACGAAACAGGAGGAGGGGAAAAGAAATCTATATTAACGTGTTTCCAGTGCTGGGAACATCAAAAGGCTTCATAAATCTACAGGACAAGGAATGTTACCAGGCAAGCCACCAACCAATATCATCATCATCATTTTTTAATTATTCCAATGATTTGACAAGGATTTGACTGAACATCTCAGCCTTGGGAATTGGGTCCTTGAGGGAGAGAAATGATGGAATCTTTGCATCGTACAATTTGCACAGCTACTGTAGAGAAAGTGGTGGGATAAGGGATGAGATGCGTCTCTGCCTGAGATGGGTTGTTTTGAAGAGAAAAAGGAAGTGGTATCGAAAATTCTTAGGACAGCATCCACTCAGACTTGTGTCATCAAACCAGGGTCATAAAAAACCAGGCGCACTGTTGGCCAACAGCCTGTAACAGTTTTACGACCCAACAATTTATGCCTTTTTCCATTCCATATTGTGAAGGCTTTTACCTGAAGGCATTTTTTTGTTGCTGCTTCTTCCTTGTGCTAATGGTAAATTATGTGTTCCTTCTTTAAAGACTCAATGAAAGAGCACCTTTTCAATATATAGGGCAGAAGGACTATCGTCTACCCATGGAAGATACAGACAGGTCTTGGAGAAAGTGCAGCCAGACTGCTCCTTGGAGGTTGGTAAAGCTTCGTGGAATATACTTTGGGCTTGATGCGAGTAGAGGCCATTCCCTGAAGAGGGACGTCATGCTTGGAAAAAGGGAGGGTCAGCGGGAAAGAGTAAGACCCCCAATGAGATGGACTGATAGAGTGACTGCATTCATGGGCTCTAAAGTGTCTGACATGTGAGGACAGGGCAAGACAGGCCAGGGTTCAGGTCTGACATTCCTAGAGTTGCTAGGAGTTGTCCTCAACTCAAAGGCACCTAACAGCAACAACAACCACCACCACCTTTTTCCTAAACTAGTGATCAACCTTGGTCGCTACTGGATGAACCCTCTAAATATCTACTTTTCTGTATTTCCTAAGGAAAAAAAAATTCCTGACGCAGAACATATTATCTAATTATTTATTCTCAAATAAAAATCATGAAGTTGACAAATTTAATCTTTTCTCCATCTCTTATAACATTGCCTGTAATTTCTTGTTAACTAATGTCCTTTAATAAATCTTATAAGAACCATGTCTATTGAAAAAAAAAGTATGCATATTATTTTGTGTTAAAAAAATCATGTTGGGGAGCTCTGGTGGCCTTGTGGCAAGAAGCTGTGCTGCAATCCCAGAGGTACGCGGTTCAAATCCACCAGAAGCTCTTCCGGAGAAGGAGGGGCAAACTCCTCCTGTACCAGTCAGATCTGATTTGACGGTCCATACACACAAATCGTAAAATAAAAATAAATTTATTAAAAAAAAAACATGTTGACGGTGTGTGGTATGTGGTTTGCTTTTTTTGTTTTTGTTTATTTTTCCCCCAGGAAGGATAAGCTAAATTAATAAGAGAGTGGATGTAGGAAGCTCAGAACAACAGCAAAGAAGAACGCATGATTGGTTGCAATTCCCAGGGCCCCTGAGGGAAGGACGGAGAAGAATGTAACCCAGGGCCTGGTGTAGCTGGTCAGTCAAAACCACTGACCTTTTAATCAACAGTTGCATACATGAAACACTATGCTGTCAGGATTCCCTCATCCTAATTTAACATGCACACAGAAATCCAGTTTCCAAGGACTGTTGTTAATAGGTGCTGTGGAGTCAAATATACTTCACAGCAACCCTCTGAACAGGACCTCTGAGCCCTCATCCTCACGTTCTCTGACACATTCCAGACCATCGCTGCTGGCAGTGTGTCCATTCACCTGGTCAAGGGGCTTCCTCCCTTCCCGAGCAGGATGTCCTTCTCCTGGCCCCTCCTGACCACAGGCACAAAGTACACGAGATCAAATTGCAAATTCCACCATCCTTGCCTCAACTTTCAAATATTTTCTTTTTATTTTATTATTTGTGTGTGTGTGTGTGTGTGCATGTACCATCAAACCAGATCTGACTGGTACAGGAGGAGACTGTCCCTCCTTCTCCAGCAGAGCATCTAGGTGGATTTGAACTTCATATCTCTGGAATTGCAGTGCAGCTCCTTGCCACTACGCTATGAGAGCTCCCTTGTTTTGTTGTGGTGTTTTTTTCTTTTTGTTTTTTTGTTTGTTTGTTTGTTTTTAAAGTCATCACTGGGCTTGCTCTCTCAAACCCACCTCCTGGCCTGACAAACATGCTTGGCAGCCTTTTAATATGAGCAGATGAAACGAAATGGCTATTTAAACATACAGGGTGTCAAAGGTCTCAATGTCTTTTCTCTCCCACCAGACAGCTGTGCCCTCCGTGAAAGCAGAGACAGGTAGATTAATTAGTCAGTGTTTGCAAATACTTGCTGTGATGGCCACTCTGATTCCACCTGCCCCCCCCCCTTCCCATTGGTGAATTTCCAAAAGTGAACAGAGAAAATGCCGGCATCCGGGAACCGTGCCTGGGACATTATGAAAGCGGTGCATGTCCTGAGCCGTGATTTACAACCTTGGGGACCATGGGCTCTCAAAAGCCTCCGTGCCCCAGTGCGATCCCCAACTCCCACCACCGCGCGGAAGCCTCTTCAGCTGGAGTTTTAAATATGCATGGTTTTTAAAAAGGAGATGAGCTAACAGAGCCATTCCGGCTCTCTTGATCTGAAGTGAAATTAGCAATCCTCTCAATGAGCAAACAAGGGGATGATGCCTGAGTGAAAATCAACAAAACCTAGGAAATGAGCCAGTGGGGGTAGCAAAAGCCTTGTGCTAAATCTGTTTGCATTTCCTCCCTCCTCAAACTCAGGTCATCCATCTTCTGATCTCCCCACCTCTTCCTTGCATCCTTGCATTGCTGGATTTAATTTGTCTCAGATGGCGGAGACTTTAGGGGGAGGCATAAAGAGAGAAGGCAGGACAATCCAGTGATGCAAATGCCATAGGCATCTGCTTGTTTTTATTTCTTCCAAAGTTATATATGGAAGATACGTATCACCTGTGGAGACAGATGCTTTCCACCAGGTGGACAGGTTGGTGGAAAGGGGCAATGGCCCCCTGGGCCTTGCAAAGCAAGGGAAGTTTCGATGGCTGGTGGGACAATGGCAACATCCAATATGGCGGCATTGATAGTGACTCCGTTGTCCCTTGTACTGAAACTTCACTAATCAGAGAAGCAAATCACATGCCATAGGGCCATCCCATAGGGTAAAGCTCTGCTCCGTCGGATTTCCAATAGATGGATTTCTGTCCCCATCAATGACTAGTGACAGGTACCCCTCATCTTGAATGTCCGTTGAGTTATATGGCAACCAGGTGGGTACTGGCAGAGAAAGGACAGCATGACGGGTCAACCGAGAACTAACCTTACAGCAAGTGACGGTGGAATCTTCTGAAAAGGAACAGCATCCATTCTTTTGGGACAGATTCTCTTCTGCTTCCATAAATACAGCCACGGTCAATTAAACACACGGCATTGTTGAAGGCGACTTCAAAAATGAAGTGAGGAGGACTTGACACACATGTTGTAGAAGATCAAGGAATGCAGCCTTCGGCATGGGTGCCATCTCAGTGTCAGGAAAACAAAGTTTCTTATCACTGGACCAACAGGCAGTGTCATGATGGATGGAGAGGAGATTGAAACTGTCCACACCTTCACCTTGCTTGGATCCACCACGTATGCGCAGTCAGGAAATAAGGGGGCACACTACACTGGGAAAATCTGCAGTCAGGGACCTCTCCAAATTGTTTGTTGTTGTTGTT
>NW_006400094.1:1368101-1382924 GCF_000299155.1 Elephantulus edwardii | reverse complement strand
GGTACAGGAGGAGATTGCCCCCTCCTTCTCCAGCAGAGCATCTAGTGGATTTGAACCCCATACCTCTGGGATTGCAGTGGAGCATCTTGCTACTAGGCCACCAGAGCTCCCCTTCAAATATTTTCTTTTTAAAGAAAGAGCTATGTAAGCTTAACCAGAATGCTTGAGAATGATTCTATTCACAATGTGAATCAGTAACAGTGTGAAACACAATGTATATCAACTTTGTAAGCAAAGCAATTAAAAAAATGATACTTTATTAGGAAATACTATTTTATTACCCCACCCAATGGGAGTAACACGTGTTATGTTTGTAATACATATTATTTTAACTCCCTTTATTATTTCATGAAATTTAGGGAGGAAAATTAATACATAAACATGGTTTTTAAAGCCATCCACCCTCTAATCTGCCTGTGAAGGCTGGAAAAGGTTAAAGAGCACTATGAATGAGTGTGTCTGTAATAGGAAATTAACTACTCATGCAATTAATGCCTCCGCTCTGCGTTCTCAGCCTGACTTTGAAGTGCTAATAAGACGAAATGACTCAAATCCAGGAAAGAAATTAAGAAATGTAAAATGTTAATTAAATTCAAGAATAGAGCTCATAACGCAAAACCAACGTGAAATGGATATCCAACCAGGGGGAATAAACATGGATCTGTGGAGATGCAGAGAACGGCCTTCAAACCAAGGGCAGCGTGAAGAAGAGATGTTGAAAAGTTTCTTTCAGGGGTTCGGCCCCCTCTTAATAAGTTCAGTGAAAGTCCTCCTGTGTGTTCCCCACGCGCCAAGGAAGCCACCGTGGACCCAATGGGTGTGCAAGTTCTAGGTCTCCGTTTCAGCAGGGATCATGTCCTGAATGACCTTCAGAAGCAGCAATGGTTAAGACTCTGGCCTACGGTGAGCACGCCCTCAGGAGTGGCTAGTCTCCACGGCTTCATAAGGCCATTCCAAGGATTTCACCCGCTGGAACCGGTGACACAGATTCTCATGTGTGACGGCGTGGAAGCACGGTGAACGTACCACAGAGCGCCAGGAGAATGAATTTATCTTTGTGACAAAACGTGGCCAAGACAGCAGTGGAAACAAAGACAGGGGCACTACCTCTAAGTGCCTTTGGATCTGAGGGAGACAGGGGAAGGACCCGCCCCTCACAGCATGGAGAAAGACATCGCACTGGGAAATGGAGAGGATCAGCAGAACAGAAGAAGATCGTCAAGGAGGGGGCCTGGCATTGCAGGAGCCACCAAGGACTCAAACAGGGCAATGCTAGTTGGAGAAGGCGCTGCAGGACCAGCCAGGGTGTCTGTCGGTCGGTGCAGGGTGGCCGTGCCTGAGAACCCCATCAAGAGTCACCGACGTCAACAGTCTTCACAGAAGCAAATCACCCTGAAAATCTTTACCCTGAAACCCACAGCGTCCCTTTTCAGCAGGAAGTAGCTAAGAGAATACGCTGTCCCCTTTTCCTTATGAATCAGGGTGAAGTCTCTCTCAGGGAGGAGTGATAGGGAATGGCAAAGGACACACTGACAAAGGAGATTCATCAGAACTGGCTTTGACAAGCACTGTGGCAATGGGACAATTAAAACAGACTTTCGGGGGGGGGGGAGAAAGAGGAATGAATGGGGGAAGGGAAGGTAGAGAAAATAGTGCAACAATGAATGAATGGAAACCCAAAATCTCTGTAAATGTTCATTAAAATTAATAAAATTTAATAAAAATGAGAAGAATAACACCTTTGAGGAATTTTACCCTCACAAACTCCAAACAAACACTAAGAGCGAAAAGGTGTCGGGGCCCCTTAAATCCATCTCAGAAGGCAACACAAGATAGCAAAGAGGGACAGGTGGAGCAGTGGATGGGGGGAGCGGAGAAACTCCAGGGAGGGGTGAAAAAGTGTGCTCATACCCAGAGGACACGGCAGCGAATCCTGAAAATGAAATGTGCATAAAATGTGGAGTGGAAAACCAACTGGCCTTTGTACCCTTTCACCTACATTTTCACGACACTAAAAAAAAAAAAATGCTCAAAAGAAAAGACGAAAATAACGACATGACAGTCTTTGGGTTCAGATTTGCTTCAGGGCCTGGGTAAAAGCAAATTGCAGAGCTTAGGAAGAAGTATGAATGAACTCACAGGAGCCCCGGGGCATGATTCGTGGTGGGTGGGGCTGCTGATGGAAAGGTCAAGAGTTCAAAGCCAGCAGCAGAGGCAGTGGGTTTCCATTTAAGAGTGAAAGCCTCAGAAACATCGTGAAGGAGGACTTAGGTGGCATTTACACCAAGGAAGCGTGTTTTATTAATCATCAGGAATGTTTCCTCACTCAGAACAAAGCGTACAGAGTAACAAGGCCTGAGAAGGGAGTCTTGAGAATGGAGAAGCCAGGCAGGAAGAAGGATGTATGTATCCCAGTCTATGAACCCTCTATCAGCCCTTCACCCCACGGCCACCATGTCCAGTCTGACTCGTCCCAGACATCCTACAGCTTTCCAAGGCTCTGAGTCTAAGAAAACACTGACAGACACTCTTTCTCTTTCAAAGTGGCCGTTTTATGTTGTTATGTGCTGTCGAGTCACCCACGACTCATAGTGACCTTATGTACAACAGCCCTAAACCCTGCTCTATCCTGTATCTCACTGTCTCCAACACACCCACCGCGATTACACCAGTCACTGAATCAATCTACCTCATTGAGGGTCTGCCTCTCCTGCACTGTCCCTCCACCCTCCCAAGCATGACATCCTTCTCCAAGGACTAGTACCTCCTTGCAACATGTCCAGAGTATGTCAGACGAAGCCTCAGAATCCTTGCCTCCAGGATGAACCTGTTTGTTCTCATAGCAGTCCATAGTATATTCAATACTCTTCTCTAGCACCACAGCTCAAAGGCATCAGTTCTCTCAAGTCACTGTGCAGCTCTGTGATGCATAGCAAATAATAGCAAAGACCATGGCCTGTATCAGACGCACCTTAGTCTCCAGAGTGACACCATTGCTCTTCAGTACTCTGAAGAGGTCCCTAACAGCAGACTTTCCCATTGCAATACATCTTTTAATTTCCTGGCTGCTGGCGCCAAATGTGTCAAAAGTGGCTAGTGGATTTGAACCATCAACCTCGTGGTTGTTGGTCCAATGGAACGCAATCCTCCCTGACCCTCCAGTGTCAGGCTGTAATCACCTGGGGAAATGTTATCTTTCTCCCTCTAGCATCAGCTGGTGGATTCAAACCACCTGCCTCTGGGTTGGGAGCTCAGGCCCTCACCATAAAGCCAGTACAAACTCTGCACTCTTTATCATCATCACCATCGTCATCACCATCACCACGATCACCATCTCTGGTTGTTATTGTATCCAGTCTGCACTATGGATGATGTGCAACGATGTCATGATTAACAAGACTGGATTTCAAAGGCACCTTTGGGGATGGGTTGGTATAAAACTTTGCAAGTCATACAGTATTGCTGTTGTTGTTAGGTGCCATCAGCTGCTCTGAGGAAGAGGGGCAATCTCCCCCTCCACACCCCGCCATGGGATTGATCACCTCTGAAAACCAGCTGGAAGGCTAGCGATGGGCCAGTTCAGACTCAATGGCAACAATCTCTCTCTCTCTCTCTCTCTCTCACACACACACACACACAGAGAGAGAGAGAGAGAGAGAGAGAAAGAGTGTCAGTCTAGTTTATAGATTCAGGAGTCCATCTGTTAACTCCCCAAATCCCATTTCTCCCTCCCCTCATTTCTCTCTCTCTCCCCCATGTCTCTCCTCTCTCTTCTTCTCCCTCCTCCTCCTCCTTCTTCTCATCTCTTTCTCCCTCTCCCATTTCTTTCCCATCTCTCCTCTCTCTTCTCCTCCTCTTCTCTCTTCCTCCTCCTCCTCCTTCTCTCTCTCCCATCTCTTTCTCCCTCTCTCATCTCTCCTCTCTTCCTCCTTCTCTCTCCCCACTCCCGTCTCTCTTTCATCACTATTGAGTTAAAAGCAGCTCCCAGCTGACCCCACATGGAGCTTCAGACCCTATAGCTCACACAAGAGGAGATAGCCCACTTTCTCTCTAGGACCTGAGGGTGGACTTGAACCCCTAGAGGGGTGTAGGCTTTGCACTCACAGCACAGCTCTGTACACATGACATGCGTACAACTCCTTGTTGTTTTGTTGTGTACCACTGAGTCAGGATCGACTCCGAGCTGACCCTCCAGGGGGTTTTCAGAGGAGGTTCATCTCACAGGAGGAGACTACCCATCTTGCTAACTTTGTCCCGCAAACATCTAGTGGATCCAAATCATGTGCTTTTTCTGTTGGCAATGCAATTCCTTCCCCCTTGGCCACCACAGCTCTTTCAAGTGCCCTAATTTCTGTTATCAGAGAGCAGCAAAGATTCTGGTCAACTGTTTTTATGTGCTTTTGTGTTGTCTGTGACTCATAGAGACTCTATGCACAAAAGCTCTGAACCCTACTCTATCCAGAGCCAACTTCATAGTCTCTGACACACCTAGCCCCATGGCCCCAGATATTGTATCGTATCATCTCATCTGGGGTCTTCCTCTCCTGCGCTGTCCCTGCACCATTCCAAGTTTGATGTCCCTCTCTAAGGACTGGTCACTCCCAGCAACATGACTAAAGAATATGAGACAGATATTCAAAATCCCTGCCTCCAGGAGAAACTTGGTTTCACTCTCTCTAGGATAGACACTTTCCTAATAAACCCTTTGAAGGTTTAAGCTAGGGACTTTAAAGAAAACTAAGCCTTTTGCTGCGGATTCAATTTCACCTCCTGATAAAATAGTGCAAGCAGAGCCAAGGCTCTTCAGATTTCTCTTGTCTGTAACATTTAGGGAAGTGGGTAGTTTTTGCTGTGTCTCTGCGAGCTGGAACAGACCCATAGCTGACCCTCCAGGGGGTTTTTAGAGGCAGTTAATCACACAAAAGGAGACTACCCATCTTTCTTCTGCAGAGCAGTTGGTGGATTTGAACCACGTGCCTTTGGGATTGCAGAGCAGCTTCTTGCCAGTATTTATTGTTGAAGCAATGCGGGATAACTTTGAACCGCCAACCTTTACCTTAACAGTAGATTGCAAGGTGTTGTCGCCAGTTTGGAACCTTAAACAAAACAAATACTTTCTTCCCACCATCTCACATTTTCCAACCAAGTGTCAGGATTGGTGGTGAACATAATTCTCCCAACTATTCTTCAACTAGATACAGTCGGGATGGTTATTATAGTCAATGACGCTTTTCTGAAGGGGAGAACAGTGTCACGAAGAATATAATTTTCTACTTAGAAGGAGGGCATTGAGAAGAATTTCTAATCTTGTTTTCCTCCCCGAGAGCTGAGATACTCCAGGAGCTCATGGGTTTTAGAGGAAGACAGGAGAAGTTGCAATCTGCTCTTTGCAAAAAAGAACAAGTGTGAATGAATGTTGGGAATTATAGAATCCCTTAAAAAAAAGTGTCACTGGAAGCTTAAATGAAATATGTAAATGCTAATGATTTATTTTATGTGAGTTGAAGCAGTGTGAATCATTCTAATAAACATATGTACAAGAGATTGACTGTCATGAGTGTTGATGAATATAGCAACTTCCATCAACGCAGAATGGCTTGTAAGAAACTCAAAATGTACACATACACGCACATTAGGCAAAATATAGGATGTGTTCCACTGAGGTTCTTGGGAGGCAAAACAAATAGCTGGGATTTTACCATGAAAGCTGATATTAAAAAAATAAAACAAAATACTACCAACAAACAGATTCATCTTGGAGAGGATTAAACCAAGCTACTCCTTGGAGGCAAGAATTCTGGGGCTTCGTCTGACATACTTTGGACATGTTGCCAGGAGGGACGGGTCCTTGGAGAGGGACATCATGCTTGGGAGGGTTGAGGGACAGTGCAGGAGGGGAAGACCCTCTATGAGATGGATTGATTCGGTGACTGGGGTAATCGGGATGGGTGTGTCAGAGGTGGTGCGGTTGGCGCAGGATAGAGCAGGGTTTAGGGCTGTTGTGCATAGGGTCGCTATGAGTCAGAAACGACTCGACAGCACATAACAACAACAACAAACCAAGAAAAAGAAGTATGAAATCAGAGAAGCTGTTAGTGAGGCAAGTATTTCAGAAATCAATGAGACTGAGGAGAAAAAACATGGAAGGGATTATTCAATTAAAAAACAACAACCCCACACAACAGAAAAAGGGGTTCTCTGGCATAATTTGTAGGGAGGGGAAGGGTTAACACAAAGGTTAAAAGTATCAGTAGCTCTGATCAGTAGCACTGTCTCCTCCCATGCATTTGAAGTACTCAGATAACCTGCTAGAAAGTCAGTTCTGACTCCATGGCTATGAGTAAGAATTTAAAAACAAAAACAAAACAAAAGAAAAAAACAGAACAAAACAAATGGACCTACTGGATCATTTGAGAAGGTCTGAATTCCTGACACACTCACCTTGAGGTGTTCTTCAACCCTTGACCCGAAATGACCACATTGTACCTTAAGAACCAATGACTTTAAAAACCCAAAGATCACCCTTAAGTATCGCGGTGATTTTTAAAAAAAATTAACTGTCCCTGTCCATCTGTGTTCACAGCAGCAAGGAAATGGAAACAACCCAAATGCCCATCCACAAATGAAGAGGTTGGTGTAGCCACACAATGAATATCATGCAGGAACAAGGATTTTATAAAATACTATGTCAGTCTAGAGACTGAGATGCGTCTGATCCAGGCCATGGTCTTCACAAGGACTTGCTATGCATCAGAGAGCTGGATAATGACTAAGGATGATAGAAGAAGAATCAATGCCTTTGAGTTATGATGCTTGAGAAGAGTAGAACATACCACAGACTGCCAAGAAGACAAACAGGTCTGCTCTGGAGAGGGTGAAACCATATAGCTCTCTGGAGGAAAGGATTTTGAAGCTCTGACTCAAAATGTATTTTGTACATGCTGCCAAGAAAGACCAGTCCTTGGAGAAGGACATCATTCTTGGAAGGATGGAGGGACAGGGCAAGAAAGGACGACCCGGGATGAGACGGATTGACTCAGTAACTGGGGGTATGGGGTTAGGCGTGCTGGGAACAGTGAGACTGGCTCAGGATAAGGCAGGATTCAGAGATATTGTGACTTGTAGGGGTCGCTTTGAGTCACAGGTGATTGGATGGCATGTGACAATGATGTATGACATGGGAGAGTCTAGAGAACATTTCTGCGGACTGAACTATTATCAGTCATAAAATAACAAATACTGCATAAGAATAAATACCTGCACTCTTGGGAAAATATGAAGATGACGGAGTAAAAAGTGTAGGAGTGTTCAAAAGGGGGAAAGGTAAGTGGAGAAGGGGTCAGAGAGAGGGGAGGAGGGAAATCACTAGGCAAACAGACATTAGAGGGGTGCATGGGGGAGTGAAGGAATAGGCTAGAAACAATGGAGACTTTTCAAGACGGGGTGAAAGTAAGACGAGATCAATGTGGTTGACTGCTGCTCTTAGTAACTTTATACACAAGAGCTCTCTGAACCCTACTCTATCCTGAGCCAATCTCAGCCTTCCCCAGCACACCTACCCCCAGGAATAATTCAAGATCTTAAAACAGAATGGATATGAATGATTGCACAAAACACCAAGATACGTGAATGAAACACCATGTAAAGGAAACATGAAACAATGTCATAATTCTATGCAACCCAATAAAGACAAGAGGTTAAAGATGAATAGCAAGGTGTGTGAATGAAACACAATATAAAGGAAACATGAAACAATG
Source organism: Elephantulus edwardii (assembly GCF_000299155.1). Taxonomy (NCBI): domain Eukaryota; kingdom Metazoa; phylum Chordata; class Mammalia; order Macroscelidea; family Macroscelididae; genus Elephantulus; species Elephantulus edwardii. The sequence goes on along the minus strand of NW_006400094.1, from coordinate 1,375,167 downwards.
TCATAATTCTATGCAACCCAATAAAAACATGAAGTTAAAGATGAATACCACGCAAACCAAACATAAAGAGCAAATAGTCCAAGAGCACAACCTTATCATCACATATATTACTGCCATCAGACACAACCTCTACCCTATGTGTCCTTACGATACTCTGTAATATTTCTCAGACAGAGCAAATAAACCTTTTAGGGTGGATATTTAAAAATAAATAAAGTGCACCTGATCTAGGCTCTACAATCAACATTCTTGGGACCAGCAGCCAGGCAATGAAAAGATGTATTGTGATGGGAAAGTCGGCTGTTAGAGACCTCTCCAAAGTACTGAAGAGACCCAATGTCTCTCTGGAAACTAAGGTGCGCCTGATCCAGGCCATGGTCTTTGCAATTGCTTGCTATGCATCAGAGAGCTAGACAGTGACTAGGGATGATAGAAGATAGGGATGGAGCCACAGTGTTGGAGAAGAGTATTGAATATCCCATGGACTGCTAGGAGAACAAACAGGTTTGCCCTGGAGAAGGTGAAGCCAGGCTGCTCCTTGGGGGCAAGGATTCTGAAGCCTCATGTGACATATTTTGTGCATGTTGCCAGGAGGGACCAGTCCTTGGAGAGGGACATCATGCTTGGGAAGGGGACAGCACAAGAGAAGACGACTCAGGATGAAATGCACTGACTCACTGACTGGGGTCATCAGATTAAGTCTGTCAGAGATGATGAGGGTGACTCAAGGCTTCAGAACTCTTGTACATAAAGTTGCTTGTAAGTTGCAGACAGCTTGACGGCACCTAACAATGGCTCCCCAGAGACTAAATGCTCACTAACATTATGAAAACACAGATGAGCTGGGAGACTAGATAATCTAGGGAGACTAGATTTTAAAAAAAGAAACAACCAGAATTCACAAGAATTGTCACGCACTGCAAAGAATGAAACCAAAATCATCCAACCTCTTGATGGGAATCTCAACTGCTGGCAAAAATCTTTAAGAGAAACACACAAGAAAAAAAAATTATTATTATTTTTGAAAAGCAGCTGAATTAGCTGTAACAATGTTTTTCTGAGTTTCCAAGCCAGAGCCAAGCACCCTTGAAATTTCTTTTGGGATAGTTCAGAATATTCTCTGGTGGATATGTGTTTGTGCCATCTCTTACTGTGTTCTTCTTCTGTTCACCAGGCTGTGCATGAAGCTGGGCCAGGTCCTTGACCACTCACTTCCCCCACCGTCCTTGATCCTTCCTAAAAGCTCAACTCATTTCATGGCTGTCAGGTTAGAACTGACTCACAGCAGAACCTCCAGCCAGTTTTCAGAGAGTGGGAATCACCTGAGAAGAAACTTATGTTTCTTCTTCTGAGGAGCCGGTGGATTCAAATCACTTGCTTCTGGGGTTGGCAGCACAACTTCTTTCCCCATTTGTTGTTGTTGAGTGCTGTCGAGTCGTAGGCAACTCATAGTGACCCTATGAACGAAAGACCTGGACACTTCCTGTATAACTTTCGTCCTTTCTCCAGGTTCATAGGATTTCCAGAGGCAAGCTATTACGGAAATGGATGTCACTCCAAGCTTGTTTTAATCAGGGAGCTCCACCAAACATGGTCCACCATGGGTAACCATTCTCGCATTTGATTCATCAGTGTCACAGTGTTCGGCTTCAGAGCAACCATGGGTTATCTCTGTACAGCAAGTGGACAGACCAAGGTTACTCAACCTAGAAGAATGTTTCACCAAAAAACAATGAAAGGCAGGCCTCAGGGCCACGGAGTTGAGTCACTCACCTTTGGCTTGGAAGCATGACTTTCTGTGTGCTAGGTCAACTGCGCTTTCTCTCTCTGCTGTTTTCGTTGGTGGTGGTGTTAAGTGCCGTCAAGTCGTAGGCAACTCATAGTGACCTTATGACTGCAAAACAAACCTATGCAATCCATTGGATGTTGACTCACAGTGCCTTCGAGAACAGAGCAGAATAATCCTGGGCTCTCTTCCAGGCTGGAATCTTTGCAGAGGCAGAATCTTTGAAGAGGCAGAATCTTTGCAGAGGCAGAATGCCTCATTTCATGCTTATGGCACAAGGTGGTGTGTGTCATCTCCTGACCTTTTCATTTGCAGCCAAGTCTACGGACGATTGATTCACTTAACTACTTTTAATTTTTTTTTTAAATTTTATTGTATTTCATTATTTTTTGTGTGTACCGTCAAATCAGATCTGACTGATACAGGAGGAGATTGTTCCTCCTTCTCCAGCAGAGCATCTGGTGGATTTGAACTGTGCATCTCTGAGAAGGCAGTGCAGCTTTTTGCCACTAGGCCACCAGAGCTGGCCTTAACTACTTTTAAATTTCTTATCATCTCTTGGCTAGCTCTTGGACTGAATGCTACTGCTGTGTGGATGATATCTTAAAAAATATTTTTAATTGGGCTGCAGACAGTATTTCATACCATCATTCCTATACACTGTAACTTATCAACTGCATTCCCGGGGTTCCTTACCTCGACGGGGCTAACATTTTCTATTGCAGGTAAATCAATTCCAGCTCACTGTGTCCATCAGGGCACAGAAAAGTGTCTCTCGATTTTTTCCAAAGCAATCAATCCTTACAGAAGCAGACAATGGATTCGAACCTCTGACCTTTGGGTTAGGAGCTGAATTCCTGAATCAACTCTGCTAACCAAAGACAGACAACCTACATTTGTGGTGATGAAGCAGGATACACAGAGAAAGACTGGTAATGCAGCTTGAAATATGTAACCTGCCTCACTGAAGTGTTCAGAACCTGTGAATGGATGTGTGTTTACTTCTGGTGGGGTAAATCTGAAAGGGGATGAGCTGATAATTCAAAAGCTGCTCTTTACTGTTTGTTTGAATCCACCAGCTGCTCCAAGGAGAAATTTAGGCAATTGCCTCCTGTATGATTTACAGCCCCTGAAAACTGTTAGGGTTCTCAGCTGTGTTTCAGTTGGGATTTGAGGATAGTGAGCTTGAGTTTTGAGCACTGCTGCTGAAAATTAAGCAAATTTAACAACAACAACAAAAAAGAATAGAAACAGAATGTCATCCTTATCACTCTGGAATAAAAATATGTTGGTGGTTAACAAAGGTAAGAGAGAAATAAAGAGATATGGGCCTCCAAGACAGATCTATGTGTGGTATAGATGCAATAGTCCCTGCCAGCCAAACAATTCAAAGACATCGATTGTTCTTGGATTTTTTAAAATGTATTATTAGGCGAACTCTGGTGGCCTAGCAGCAAGAAGCTGCACTGTAATCCCAGAGGTGCACGGTTCAAATCCACCAGATGCTCTGCTGAAGAAGGAGGAACGGTTGCCTCCTGTACCAGTCAGATCAGATTAGATGGTACATACATAAAAAATAATAAGAATTTAAAAAAATGTATTATTATAGGCTTACGGCGTACTGCCATGGGAAAGTCTGCTGTCAGGGACCTCTCCAAAGTACTTAAGAGCAATGGTGTCTCTCTGGAGACTAAGGTGCATCTGATACAGGCCATGGTCTTTGCAATCACTTGTTATGCGTCAGAGAGTTGGACAATGACCAAGGAGGACAGAAGGAGAATTGATGCTTTTTTTTTTTTAAAAATTGCATTTTATTATTTTTTTGTGTGTGTACTGTCAAGTCGGACCTGACTGGTACAGGAGATTGCCCCTCCTTCTTCAGCAGAGCATGTGGTGGATTTGAACTGAGTACCTTTGGAATTGCAGTGCAGCTTCTTGCCACTAGACCACCAGAGCTCCCTGGAGAATTGATGCCTTTGAGCTGTGGTGCCGGAGAAGAGCATTGAGGGTACCATGGACTGCTAGGAAAACAAACAGATTCATCCTGGAAAGGGTTAAACCGGGCGGCTCCTTGGAGGCAAGGATTCTGGGGCTCCATCTAACATACTCTGGACATGCTGTAAGGAGAGACGGGTCCTTGGAGAAGGACATCATGCTTGGGAGGGTGGAGGGACAGTGCAAGAGCAGAAGGCCCTCTATGAGGTGGATTGATTCAGTGACAGTGGTAACTGGGATGGGTATGTCGGAGACAGTGCGATTGGCACAGGACTGAGCAGAGTTTAGGGCTGTTGTGCATAGGGTCGCCATGAGTCGCAAATGACTCAACAGCACATAACAACAACAACGGTTACCCATGGTGGACAATGCTTGGTGGAGCTCCCAGATTAAAACAGGCTTGGAAGCAGGAGTGGCATGCACTTCTGAAACAGCTTGCCTCTGGAAATCTCTATGAACATAGAGAAATGACGGAAGGTCTTTTCGTTCAAAGGGTCGCTACGAGTCATCTATGACTCAACGGCACTTAACAAGAACAGCTTTATGGATGTGTTCTTTTCACATACTCTGGGCATGTTGTCAGGAGGAGGCCAGTCCCTTGGAAAAAGGCATTCTTCCTGGGAAAGGTGGAGGGTCAGCAAAAGAGAGAAAGATTCTCCATGAGTTGGATGGATACGGTGACTTCATCAGTGGGCTCCAGTGTGCCAAACAGGGTGAGGACGGCACAGGAGAGGAGACGGCTCAGGCCTGTTGCTCACATGTTCCCTATGAGTACAAGTCAACTCGATGATAGCTAACAACAACATGAAAAAAACAAGCAATATAAAAATACATGCTAATAGACAAATGAGTTCTGGTGGCCTAGTGGTGAGATAGTGTGTTGTGATATCAGAGGGAGAGAGTTCGAATCCACCAGCTGCTCCGTAGGAGAAGGACGGGTAATCTCCTCCTATGTGATTGACTCAGAAAACCCACTGGAGGGTCAGCTAGGGGTCCATTCTGCCTCAAAGGTACACAACAACAATATATACATATTATTAAATGAATGTGGAGAGTGTATATATGTGGTGTGTACGCTGTTTAATGTGTGTGTGCTGTAGAAAAGGTCTCTCTGTGTTTTATCGGCTTGATTGCTAGTAGACTACAGTCATCTTTAACTAGAAACATTTATTCAGAAATACTCTTCAGTCTTCTGTTTCAAACATCAATAAAATCCCTATTTCTATCGGGGTAAATGCCATCCAAGTGAATAAACCCATCATTTACCACTTTGGAGAGCTTTCTTAACTGCTTCGACTGTGATACAGGACATAAACAGGGCATTTTACAAAAATCTTTCTCGTATTACAAAGAGGAACGAGGCTCCATCCTCCCATGGCAAATACTGACAAGAATAGAGAGATCGTTGCTGGGTTTTGTTGGTTTTTTTGCACTGTAGACATCAGAGGGAAACACTGGCTGGCCGGCCCTACACCATGTTCAGAGACGGTTTAGCATTCGGTACAGAACACTCATTTGTACACAAAACATGGAGTAAACATTCCCAGAAAAGAAACAAAAGGTCACCATGATGCTAGGTTTATTTCCTCCCGTCATAATTCAAATTCTAACATTCCACCTAAGGCCAGGCAAAGGCAGGCAATTCCACATGGCAGAGTAAATGAAGATTAACCATGCGCCTTATTGTAATCATAACAAAAGCTCCCCAAATAGACAGGACAGAATAGGAAAGAACGCACAGCAAGCTCTTAGCATGATTCTCAGGGGAAATCATCAAGAGCGAGCGACCAAGCCAGCCATCGGCTGGAAAGCTTGCGGTCACCGAAACGGACACGTTCCTGCGAGCTGAGGCTGATGAGTTTTGTGAGAAGCTGGGAGGCGTGGAAAGACCAGATCTGAATTCTAAATGATGTGGACAGAGATCCAAAAGGCAATAATGCTACAGGGGCAACGACAAGATTCTTTCAGGCCACCTACGTCGTTTTTCCTTTGGTGGGGACAGAGTCCTGTGTGCACACAACTGGATGGCATCCGGAGGCAGTAAGGAACCAGGACGGACACACACACACACACACACAGACGGGATCGCCTCGGATGTGCACCAGCTCTGGCCTCTAAAAGCCCCTCTAGGGTCATGCGTTTAAATCCAGCGTCCATGTCACCGTACCCAAAGGATCTTTTGACACCCTTGGGGTTGTGTGTTTGATTAAGACTTTTCTTCTTCCCAACACGACTTCTGATAAGCCAAGTTCAAAACACATTCTCTCTGTTCAGTTAATGTTTTCTTTACAGGGATGGGATAACTCACTTCCTTATCCTACCCCTCAACCCCCAGAGATTGTCCCTTAATTTTCTATTTCCTTCCATGCGATTTAAAGCCTCTGTAAACCTGCTGGAGGTTCACCTGAATCAGTTCCAGCCGGAACAGAATAAAGTAAAAGACAAACACTGGCAATAGAAAGCTACACTGTAACAAATTTTCAGAGGCTGACGATAGCACATAGCGTGCAGACTGCACTGGAGGAGATCGCCCGTCTTTCTCCTGGGGAGCAGCTGGTGGGTTTGAACCTCCGGAGAGGTGTGGCACTGAGCTGAGCAAAGAGAAATGAAATGACAAAATGACTATTACTACGTAAGACTGAAATGGTTGGGTGCCTGGACAGCAAGAGGCTGAGGGATCACTATCCCTGAAAGAGCGCATCCCTGGTCGAGCCGCTAACTGGAAGGTGTACAGTTCGAATCCACCACCTGCTGTGTGGGAGAAGGATGGTCAGTTCTCTCATCAGCTTCTCCCCAGAAGAAAGACGGGCGATCTCCTCCCATGCAATCTGCATGTAATCTGCAGCCTCTGAAAATGTATTTATTACAAGGATCGGTCTAGACTGCTGTTTGTTGCTGTAGCCAGTGTTTGTCTCTTACCTTACAGCTCTGGAAGGCAGATGAAAGGTCACGATGGGTCACAATCGACTGGACAGCTTGGTCCGGCATACATAATTTGCACCAGACTCTTAAGCTGCTGAACTCTGGTGGCTTAGTGGTAAGGAATTGTGCTTCCAACCCAAAGGAACGAGGTTCAAATCCACCAGCTGCTCCATGGGAGAAACATGGATAATTTTTTCCTATACGATTTACAGTCTCTGAACACCTGCTGGAGAAGGGTCAGCGAGGGGTCAGTTTCAGCTGGATGGAACACAACAATATTTGTGTGTGTGTGTGTGGCTGGATGCAACACAACAATATTTATGTGTGTGTATGTGTATGTATATATGTGTGTGTATATATATA
>NW_006400094.1:1357338-1368001 GCF_000299155.1 Elephantulus edwardii | reverse complement strand
ATATGTGTGTGTATATATATATATATATATATATATATATATTTGCAAATATCTATCTATGGAGCCTTAAGGCACATGGTTCGAATCCACCAGCTGCTCTGTGGGAGAATTGGAAGTGTCCTCCCAAACAATTAACAGCCAGCCTCTGAGTACCTGTGGGAGGGTCAGCTTGGTGGTTGGTTCTGATTGGATGGCACACAGCAACATTTCTATGGAGATATGCAAATACCTATTTATGTATGTCAACCTTGCTTGCTGAAACTGAGGAGGACCTGAAGCACTTGCTGCAGAAAGTCAAGGAGTGCAGCCTTCAATATGGATTGAAACTCAATGTCAAGAAAACAAAGATTCTCACCACTGGGCCAATTGGCAGAGTCATTATCAATAATAGATGGAGAAGAGATTGAGTACAGCTTCAACTTTTTTTCAGAGACTGGAAATCACAGAGGAGATCACTGCCCATCTTTCTCCCATGGACCAGCTGGTGGATTCAAACTACATACCTTTGGGTCGGTGGCCCAATTCCTTACCATGAAGCCACCAGAGCTTCCTGTACACATATATGTTCTTGTTGTTATGTGCTGTCTAAATGTTCATCTGTTAATCCAGCAGGGCGGTGGTTCAAATCTTCCAACAGCTTCTAGGGCTGAACATTTAGAGCACAGTGCCACCAGGGCCCTCTTCTTTGACCAACTGTTGTGAGGTGTCATCAAATTGACTCATCGCCACCCTACAAATGACAAGTCTGAGCCTTGCCCATTCTGGCATGACCGTCACCATCTCTGACACACATCTCTGAGTCCACTGTTACCGTCACTGTGTGAATCCATCTGGTTGAAGATTTCCCTTTCTTTCTCTAACCCTGGACTTTCCCCAGCATGCTGTCTTTTTATTCCAAAGGATAACCTCTCCCGACAACAGACGCCCCCGCCCAAGTGTGGGAGATGAAGTTTCACCATCCTCTCCTCTCTGCAACCACTCTGGTGGCAACCGCCTCCTTTCTGCTGAAATTGTGGAAATCCATGTGAGAATGTTTAACATTCCCAGAGTCCGCGGAGGAGCTGAGTAAGCGGGCCCCCTGGTTGCAAAGAACATGTTCGAAAAGCTTGTTACAAAAACGGGACCCGAGGACACAGTTCAGTGACACAGTAGCAACCTAATTACCTGCTGCGATAGGTGGTTTCCTGAAAGCATGCCAAAATGGGTGGTGTTACCCAAAGCTTCTGGGAACTGACCACACAAACCTACGGCTGAAAACAGTGTGCTTGCTTTCTAACTCGATTTTTTAAACGCGCATTTTCCTGAGCGGCACACACATGGCTTACCCTTGAATGTGAACCTACACGTTGGTCATGAAAATCCATCCAGTAATTGCTATGGCAATCTTTCTTTTCCATCAACATTTACATCTTAGGAAACAGTATGAAACACACTCCTTTATCTAATATGGGGGCCGTTGTGAGCCTCGATCTGCTCCTTGGCAGTAGATGTTTGTAGCTGAGGAACATTGCGGTAGCAATTTGTTGGCTTATTGCTACAGCTAAGTTCAAAGAGAGAGGCAACAGGAGTGTGTCTAAGGAGAAACATATCCTGTTGAGGGTTAAGATGGTGAAATACCAGCTCACATTCTTGGAGTATGAAGTCAAGTAGGAAGAGACATCATTATAAGAGAGGTCAGAGAAAGAGAGGAAGACTTCTAACAGGAGATTGTGAGAATGGGGGAAGAAAAGGCAAGATACAGCTCTATGAGACTCAGGGCTGCTAGGAGAGCATACCTGACTCAATGGCACCTAACAACAACAACAATCATCTCCTAAGTGGAGCCAGCCCAACTGTGCAAACATCTTTCAGATATTCCACATATATTAAGCATGCAGTTGTGGTGGTGTTGTCGTTATGTGCCATCAAGTCGCCTGCAACTCATAGTGACCCCAACGTACAAGAGCAGTAAACCCTGCCCTATCCTGTGCCAATCTCACTGTCTCTGACACATCTACCCCTGTGACCCCAGTCACTGAATCAATCCATCTCATCAAGGGTCTTCCTCTCCTGCGCTGTCCCTCCACTCTCCCAAGCATGACGTCCTTCTCCAAGGACTGATCCTGCCTTGCAACATGTCCCAAGTACGTCAGACGAAGTGTCAGAATCCTTGCCTCCAAGGAGCAGCCTGATTTCACCCTCTCTAGGACAAATCTGTTTGTTCTCCTATCAATGCATGGTATATTCAATACCCTTCTTCAACACTACAGCTCAAAGGCATCAATTCTCCTTCTATCCTCCCTAGTCACTGTATAGCTCTATGATGCATAGTAAGTACCAACTCAAATTTCGCATAGAATAATGTACTCACATGAGTTGCTATTGGTGTAGAGCCAAGTGGGAACTCACCGAGAACTGACATTCCAGTGAGTTTTCAGAGGCAGTAAATCACACTCCTTTCTCAGAGCGTGCAGCTGGTGAATTTAAACTGCACACCTTTGGGTTGGCAGCACAACTCCTTACCACGAAGACACTAGAGCTTCCCTCCTCAAGTGAACAGAATAGATAAATAAATGAGTGGGAGGCTGGAAGGACAGCGCAGGAGTATATAGTATATACTATAGTATATACTATATAAATATATATAAAGAGATACTATAGTATATTCTATATATATAAAGAGATACTATGTCATCAATGTTATGAATTAGAAGGTGCATGAATGACTGAATGAAAACCAGCATGATTTGTAAAATAAAAACAACAAAACAAACAAGAAGCAGATTTGGGTTTTGTGCTGATGTAGTATGTTCACACAGATGTGATCCTGGATGTCCTAAAGTCCTTGCGAACTCTTTGGCAAACTATTTCTCCCATCAAGTCAAAGATACTCCCATCAGGCATTGCAACATCCTGCAGCCATCACAGGACTGAGAGAAAGAAGCATCGCAAAACCAGTGAGCATCCAAATTGGTTCTGGAAACGTCAAGATGATGTTTGCTGAAAACCGTGTAATAATGGTCATACATGTGTGAAGTTAATTGTAAGGGACAAGATACTCAACGAGAGAGGCGATATAATTAATGATAAATTGCTATTACAGAACAGCATCCTGACCCAAAGAGACTCTCTGTCCAGAGAAGAAATGTCCTGTGGGGAGGCCACGTCTTTCTGCCATGGAAACCTCTGGGTGGTTTCGAACCATCGGCTTTGCAATTGGCAACCATGAGCTGAATCTTGCATCCCTCGCTCACTCTCTCCCGCGCTGAAAACATTCTGATGCTCATTCATTCTTACATTCTTATCATCTTACCTTCAAGTTCTTTTTCATTCCAATTGTGTTTACTAGAATTGTGAAGGAAACGTTGGTGGGCTCGTGAGAAGAAGCTGTGCAGACAACCCAAAGGAACGTAGTTCGAATCCACCACGCTCTTCTCCGGCACCACGACTCAAAGGCATTGAGGCTTCTTCTATCCTCCTTAGTCACTAACTACACACAAAAACAAAACAGCGGGCTGCAACATACTCCTTCAAACCACCACACAAAATCAAGAGTACTATTTGCCCAGGGATGTTAGCCTGATGTGTAAGGAGTTGTGCTGCAAAGCCAAAGGCAGGTGGTTCAAATCCACCCACTGTCGGTTAACAGAAAGCTAGGCAAGCTCGTCTCCTGGGATTTATAGCCTCCGGATGCCTGTTGGAAGGTCAGCTGTGAGTCGGTTCCAACTGGAGCACAGAAAAGGGTTGAGTTTTGTTTTTAGCAAGAAGCTCAGGAGATGGGGACAAGGGAGGGACATTTCAGAAAGGTTGAATGGAAATTGGAACCTCAAGGGGGAACTGGAAAGAGTGCTGTCAGACTGTGGAGCCTGGTTTCAATGACACAAAACATCATGTGTATTCACTGATGAATGGAAACTCAATAAGCCCGGAAAACATTTAGGCAAATAACAACAAGTTTAAAAATGGAGTGGGGGAAGGGGGAAATACAATTCACCAAGAACTATCCATCACCCAATGGCTTTGTGTGTGTCCAAGGCAGGGTAGATGTGGTGTCCAGCTTTTGAAATTGCAAACGCTTTTGGAAGAAAGAAAAAACAACAACAACTAAAACGAAAACAGGAAGAAGAAACACGACAGACGGCCTACAAAAAAAGATCGGACGCAGAATTATTTGCACAAAGCATTAGAAAATACTGTGATATTTTATTATTAAAAATGTTGCTGAAAAGTTTATACATATGTCTCCAGCCATATATATCTTCTGTCATTACTTAAGGCAAAATAAAAAACAAAAACAAAAAAAACCAAATCGCAAAATAATAGCCCAAGAAACCATTAAACCCTGCGTGCCTTTAAAAGTCAAGAATAAAAGCCTAGGAAAGTATTTTTTTTTTCTCATTTTTTTCTCTTTTCTCCCCCCCCTTTTTTGTAATAGATAGCATTTATATTCCATCTCATAGAAGTCTATGACGACTGTAGAACTTTATGTAGAAATAAGGTATCATTTAAGATGTATTAAATTGCTTTTGATCATAATCTTCTGTAAAAGCTAAAGTTATCCACTTAACAGGAACTTTTTTTTCTCCTTTTTTTCCTTAATCCAAAAGTGACAGGCCTGATGTATCGCTGTGCATATTGCTATCAGAAGACAACTGGAAATAGTGAACAAATACAGGGATTCACGGAACAGACAGACAAAACCCACATGGAGGTGACGTTTCCTTTGCTTCCTTCGTCATTCTACTGAGAGATTCAAGGTTGCAGCGGGCCAGGTGGGGTGAAGACGCAGCTTGAGGAACAGCCTGGCTTAGAGAAGCCCTGGTCAGCTCAGCGAAGCCCTGGCCAGCTGTGAGCTAGGGTGAGTGGGATTCTCTCCAGCTAACTCACGATGGTCTTTATCGACGTATTTACAGACCTTCAAGCACAGAAACCAAGACAGAACAGCAGGGTGGACCCAAACGAGCTGATAGGGATTGCCAAGAATGCACTTTTTTTTTCCTAGAGGGGATTTCTGAGGACTTGGGGATGGGATGACGGCTTTAGTACACAGGGGTTCACTTCCAAGGCTTGTTATGATGAGGGTTGGATGGAGCTGAGGGGCATCTCTGGGTGGTGATGGGAAAGGCAGGGAGGGGGATGGGCTGTGGAGCTGGAGACGGAGTTTAAAGAAGGTATTGGTCACAAATCAGCTTGGGAACCCTGTCTTCAGATTTCTCAGAGAGGCAGCCATACTTGAAAGACAAAAAGCGAGAATGTGCTTTCTTCCTTTTGTTAAAAAAATGACACTTTCTCCCCACCTCTTCTGTTCTAGAGACTCAAAATATCCCTTTGAGGAGGACATTCAAAGGAAAAGGAGAGACCGAGGGTCATACATGGGCCTTCAATGTAGCAAGGCAATGTAGCGGTTGAGCAATGTCCACGTACTACCTTTAACAATGTCAAAACGTGGCTCCCCCCACGTGTTTGCTGACAGGGTAGAAGGGCCTCTGGACAGAAGCAGATGCTAAGCCTTCCTGGATGGGGGCCTAAAGCAGTTGGTTACCAGGAGAAGCAGTGAAGGTTCAAATCCATCCCGTAGTGCCTGGTAAACAAGGTCTTAAAGGTTACAGGAATGGAAACCCTGAAGGAACAAACTTGTATGACTCCTGTAGTATCGCCAACAGCTAGAACGGACTACACAGCAGTGGGGTTGGGGGTGGGAGGAGTGGGTGCCAATTGGGAAGGTGGGATTCATGTGCACGCTGTGTCACAGAGAAGAAAGCATGACATCAGGTGTTGCAACTTCCTTCCAAACCATAAAGAACTGAAAACCATGGATGGAGAGGGCAGTGTGGCTTCTAATCCGACTCAGTTGGGGTTACCACAAGCTGGAATTCACTCTACGATCACGGATGATTTCATTTGCTTCCTCTTTCAGTGATCTTGGCTATCAAACGTCCTTCAAAACTCAACTTGCACCGCCATCGCTGGTTTTGTTCTCGATGAAGGGTGTTGGGTAGATGTGGGCAGCGTCACTCCACACAAGGTCATCTTTTCAGACAAGCAGCTGTTCTACCCCAGAAAGGACAGAAGGGAGTAGGGGAGGGGAAAAAAGAATAAGAAGAGTAAGAATACTAAGAATAAAAGCCCTGCTGATAGATGGTAGGTGATGCACAAAAAGAAGCAAAGGCTAGCTTCTTTTTTCCACCATCTGATTAGCAAAGCGGACTAGAAACACAGCCAGCAGCTGCCAGGGGGGTGGAGAGAGGGTGGCATGGAGGGAGGTGTCGCCAGATCATCGGAAAGGCTGCTTTCTTCTTCTCTTCTGCCACAGTTCTGGGCTGGAAGCAATCAATTCCCAGGGCCGCTGTCATACAACTCCACTAGCATCCCCTTTGTTTTTTTTTTACAAAAATTCACGTTGTTTGTTGTGTTGTGTGTGGGCACGCACATCTCTCCATCCACAGTCACGCGTGTAGGCTGGGGCTCCACAAAGGTGAATGCACCAAACATTTACATGAAAAACAATTAAAAACTCCCTAAAAGCAACACAAAAGTTCCCTAAAAGGAACTAAGATTTCCCTAAAAGCAGCTCAGAATACTGGCCCATGCTCTCATGTGGTCCTGGAGGGTCACAGCCCTCGGACGGGTGCTGGGCCAGGTCTCTTGTAGGTCCTCCATCCGGCCTCTCAAAGTCCTGCAAATAGAATGAGTTAGAAAACTCCGTGTCTGATGAACATTACAAGGAACGAAGGAGTAAACCCGCTCCCATCTGGGAGGAAACAGAGGTGACATGATCGATGTATATATATATATACTTATATATAGACACAGCACAACCAAAAAAAAGAAAGAAAAAAAAAATCAGTCTTCTGAAAAGCTCTTTCAAACCAAAAACACCAATAAAAGCTTTTTTTTTTTTTTAGTTAAGTTTGTTGGGTTTTGTGTGTGTGTGTGTATTTAAACTCACAGCTATGTACATTTTCTGTTTTTCTTTACAAAGTTTCTTAAATATAGCTCAGGTTGGCAAAGCATCTCTTTGCAACGGAACTATATGTTTTTGTTTGTTGTGTTTTTTGTTGTTTTTTTTTAAGTGCATGGCTAGTTCTTTTGTGTCTTTTTGTTTTAATAATAAAATTCTACCTTTTTCTTCTTTCCTGCCACCCCACCCCCACCCCAGATAGTTGTCCAACTACGTTAGACCAAGTCGCTATAGCTTGTGCGTTTGCCCACACGGCACGCCATTTGTCTATAGCACATAAAGAGTTTAGTAATTCTCCTTTCTCCCCCACATTTTGATTTGTTATTTTAAAAAAACACATTTTTTAAACCCTGGGTGATTCCAGGAATGTTTGCTGATATGATTAAGTGTGTGGGGGGGGTGGCGTCCAGGGAGTAAAGGGTGCCCTCGTCACTCCTGGGCACCACTGGGCGAGAAAGATTGTTGAGTGGCACAACACCATAGGCAGGCAGGCAGTTCACATTTCACAGGATCTGAAGTTGATCTGGGGATACTCAGAAATTCCTCAGGGAAGCAGAGGCCACTGATGGGCTTCAAGGCTGCCCTTCCTGTGTCCTAACGGGATGAGATGGGAAAGGGAGGAGGGGGAGGATGAAGAGAACGCAGACACTGCGCGCGCATCTGGGCAGGCCCCAGGTCTTTTTCTCCACGCGTCTTGGAGAGGGGCGCTGCGCTGTGGGAGGGAGCAGGGGTAGTAGCCCCCCGCAAAGCTATACTCGGGTGGTGGAGTGGCCGTGGGGTAAGTTGGTGCTGTTCTGGCCCCCACTGAAGGTGTTGAAGGTGTGTAGGGGCTGCATGCCCGACAGTGTGTTGGGGATCATGGTGATGGTGTTGGGCGTCATGAGCGGGATGTCGTCGGGAGAGCGGCGCAGCGTGAGCGTGTAGTCGGGCGGGCAGGTGAGGCGCAGCGTGTCGTGGGCCTGCAGGGATTCACATTCGTGGTCGTGCTCCAGCTGTTTCATCTGCAGCGACATGATCTCCTCGTTCTGGATGTGCGCGATGTCGTTGGTGGTGTTGCGCTGGGGGCTGGGGCGCCGGTGTGTCTCATGGCGCCGCTTGTCCTTCTTGTAGTAGAGCGCGGCGAAGGCCAGGATGTTGAGGAAAAGCAGCGAGGCGCCCACGGCGATGGTGACACTCAGCTCGGTGGAGTAGTCCCGCTTCGTCTCGATGAGCACCGTGGTGTCCTCAGGCCCCGTCTTGTGAGGGTCTTTGGAGTGCTTCGGGTTGTTGGCGGGCGTGATGGCCGGCCGCTTGGTGGTGGGCCAGATCTTGGCCGGGGAACGGCGGGTGCCATAAGGGAACGAGGTCATGTCGGGTGGGGGCACCTTCGTGGTGGTGGAGACATACTGGAAAATCTCGTTCAGGTTGTGCAAGTGAGGTACCAGTTCCAGCCAGAAGGCCACCTTGGTGGCCCGGTAGTGGTCCCGCACCCGGGGCTTCAGGCCGATGTGGAGGTACAGCTGGTCTTTGGGGTTGTACTTGGACCAGGCCACCTCTTCGAAGCGGTTGGGCTTCGTGTGAATGAACTTGGTGTCCTGGGGAACTGGCTGGTTCGGATCACTGCGGACAGGAGAGAGAGAAAAACAAAAAGAGAGAGAGAGAGAGAGAAAGAAAGAAAGGTCACGCTCTTCCAGCTTCAACAGAAGTCACCAACAAATTGTCACCATCATCGCCATCATTGCCCAATCGTCACTAGATCACCATCATCTCTCACCATCATCCCCAGATCTTCACCATTATCAGGGAATCCAAAGCATCACTCAACACCACCGAGCCACTGACGTCACCACCACAGCGTCACCCTTAGAACCACGGAATCCTCACCCTCATCTGGGAAACCTCACCGTCATCACTATCAACCATCATTCAGTATTATCATCATCACCGAGTCCTCACCAACACCCATCGCTCTCATCACTGAGTCCTTACCTCGTCCCTCACCTATAACCATCATTCCAGAATCCTCAGTACCATCACTGTGAATCGTGACCATCCTCACTGCCACAGAATCCTCACCACCATCACGGAGAGTCATCACCATCACCACCACCGCAGAACCCTCACCGTCATCCCTGAATCATCACTGTTATTGTTGAATGATTGCCATGACCATCAGCATCACCAAATCATCACCACCATCCGTCACTATCAACATCCAATCATCACCGTCACCAATGAATCATCAAATCATCACCATTATCTTTCATTATCACCATCACCATCATTGCGGAATCGTTACCATGCTCACTGAGTCCTTACCATCACCACAGAATCATCACCTTCATCGCTGATTTATTACCAGCATCACTGACTCGTTACCATTCAGAGTCACGACCTTCTTCACAACCAGAGAATCATGACCATCGTCCCTGAATCATCACTACCATCGTTGAATGATTGCCATGACCATCAGCGTCACCAAATCATCACCACCATCCATCACTATCAACATCAAATCATCACCATCACCAAGGACTCATCACCATTGTCAAATCACCACCATTATCTTCACTATCTTCACTGAATCATCACCATCATCACAGATTCTTTACCAAAACATGACCACCATTGCTGAATTATCATCATCATCCATCACCACCATCACCCAATCATCACCATCATGGCGGAATCATCACCAACATCCATCGTCATCGCCATAGAATCATCGCCATCATCCACAGGCATCGCCACGTCACTCATCACCATCATCACAGAATCATCACCATCGTCTATCATCAATGAACCATGGTCACTATTATCCATCATCATCACCACAGAATCCTCACCTTCCCCACCAAATCATCACCAAGAATCCTAACCAGCATCTGTGAATCCTCCCCATCGTTGCTCTCATCACTGAGTCCCTCCATCATCACTCACCCATAACCGTCATTACAGAATCATCACTACCATCACTGTGAATCTTTACCACCATCATCTCCACAGAAGCATAACCAGCACCACTGACTCATGACCATCCTCACCAAATCATTACCACCATCACAGAGAATCATTAACATCATTTGTCACAATCACCACTGAATCATCACCATCAGAGAATCAACACTGTCATCACGGAATCACCACCACCACCCATCAACATCATTCCTCACCACCATCGCCCAATGATCACCATCCTCATTCAGGCATCACCATCACCAATCACCATCACCACAGAATCACTGTAATCACTTCCAAATAATCACCATCATCATTGAGAATCATCATCATCATCATCATGGAATCATCACTACCATCCATCACCACCATCTGTTGTCATCACCACCACCATCCATCATGACCATCATCACAGAAACATCACCATCAATCATCACCCTCAACACAGAATCATCACCACCATCACCACCAACACAGAATCAACACCACCATCACCACCAACACAGAATCAACACCATCATCACAGAATCATCCCCATCAACCATCACCCTCATCACAGAATCAACACCATGAACCATTACCCTCATCATAGAATCAACATCCCATCACCGTCATCACAGAATCATGACCCATCTTCATGGAATCACCACCATCATCCATTGCTATCTATCATCATTGAATCATCACCCTCATCAGAGAATCATCACCATCAACCATCACCTTCATCAGAGAATCATCACCATCAACCATCACCTTCATCAGAGAATTATCATCAACCATCACCCT
>NW_006400094.1:1341944-1356492 GCF_000299155.1 Elephantulus edwardii | reverse complement strand
CATCAACCATCACCCTCATCACAGAATCAACACCATGAACCATTACCCTCATCACAGAATCAACACCATGAACCATTACCCTCATCATAGAATCAGCATCCCATCACCCTCATCACAGAATCATGACCCATCTTCATGGAATCACCACCATCATCCATTGCTATCTATCATCATTGAATCATCACCCTCATCAGAGAATCATCATCATCAACCATCACCTTCATCAGAGAATCATCACCATCAACCATCACCCTCATCAGAGAATTATCACCACCAACCATCACCCTCATCACAGAATCATCACCATCATCCACCACCATTAACACAGAATCATCACCACCATCACCATCAACACAGAATCAACACCATCAACACAGAATCAACACCATCAACACAGAATCATCACCATCAACCATCACCCTCATCACAGAATCATCACCGTCAACCATCACCCTCATCACTGGATCATCACCACCATCACCATCAACACAGAATCATCACCATCATCACAGAATCATCACCACCAACCATTACTCTCATCAAAGAATCAACATCGTCACTCACCCTCATCACAGAATCATGACCCATCTTCATAGAATCACCACCATCATCCATTGCTATCTATCATCATTGAATCATCACCCTCATCAGAGAATCATCACCATCAACCATCACCCTCATCACAGAATCATCACCATCATCCATCACCATTAACACAGAACCATCACCACCATCACCATCAACACAGAATCATCACCATCACCCATCACCTTCATCAGAGAATCATCATCATCAACCATCACCCTCATCAGAGAATTATCGCCACCAACCATCACCCTCATCACAGAATCATCACCGTCAACCATCACCCTCATCACAGAATCATCACCGTCAACCATCACCCTCATCACTGGATCATCACCACCATCACCATCAACACAGAACCATCACCACCATCACAGAATCATCACCATCAACCATTACACTCATCATAGAATCATCATCCCATCACCGCCATTACAGAATCATGACCCATCTTCATGGAATTATCACCATCATCCATTGCTATCTATCATCATTGAATCATCACCCTCATCAGAGAATCATCACCATCAACCATCACCTTCATCAGAGATTCATCATTATCACCCATCACCCTCATCAGAGAATTATCACCACCAACCATCACCCTCATCACAGAATCATCACCGTCATCCATCACCATCAACACAGAATCGTCACCCTCATCACAGAATCATCACCATCAACCATCACCCTCACCACAGAATCATCACCATCATCCATTGCTATCATCATTGAATCATCAACATCATCACTGAATCATTACTATCATCACCAACATTACCCAGCGATCACCAAGAATCATTGCTACAGTCACTGAATCATCACCACCATCACAGAATCATCACTATCACCATCATTGAATCATCACCATCATCCACACTCATCACCACATCAACCATCATCACAGAATCATGTCCATCATCACCAAGAATGTTGTGCATCCCCACAGCATCATCACCTGAAAAATGCACGGATTTACTAGGAACTGGAGCAGGCAGCCTTGTGGCACTGCCATTCAGTGCTCACCTGCAAAAGGAAAGGGCGGAGGTTGGAACCCCCATCCCCGCTTGTTCCAAGTAGCAGCAGGAACCACTGGCAAAGGTTACAAACTCACAGCAACTGCCCACCAAAACTAACCCATATGGAGAGAGAAATGGTGTTAGGGTCACACAGCGGACTATACCAGGCAGCATTCAAGAATAGCAGAGATCTCATAACATACCACACAACCAGGAAAGGCTGGAAGGCAGGATGCTGAGTGAAATAACTCACTCACATAAGGACCAATTCTGCATAATACTGCTACTGTGAAAATAAAGAGGGTAAGAAGTGAGCAAATGTAGAGATGGGAGAGCAGAAAGAAAAGGTACAGGGAAGGAATGCTATCAAGGATCAGGGCAAGGGAAGACTAAGCTAGGAAAAACTGATGAAAGCACAATATGACAACTGCAATAAGCAAACAGGCACAGGAGATGTCTATTTGTTCAAAAGCAGAAGAGGAAACAGAGAGGGGGGCAGAAGAAGGGGCACAGAGGGGTTAAAATCCATTAAGTCAGCAGAGATTAGTGGATGAATAATGGTGGGAGGGTGAAGGAATGGGTACGATGTAATGGGGTCACGATGCGACAAAGTGATAACAGGTTTGATCAACAGTTATTAATAATAACACAATGTATATAATCGATTGTGCAAAGCAAAATGTACAAGAATTAAACACAATGTATATGCAAGATTGTATCAAACACAATAGAAATGAATGAGACACAATGTATCCAAAGGATTACATCAAACACAACAGACATGAATGAGACACAATGATACAAAGGGTTGTATTGAATACAATACACACGAATGAGACACAAAGTAGACAAAGGATTGTATCAAACACAACAGACATGAAAAAGACACAATGATACAAAGCAATCGAACACAATACACATGAATGAGACACAATGTATATGAAGGACTGTATCAAACACAATAGACATGAATAAGACACAATTATACAAAGGAATCGAACACCACACACATGAATGAGACATAATGTATATGAAGAAGTGTATCAAACACAATAGACATGAATAAGACACAATTATACAAAGGAATCGAACACCACACACATGAATGAGATACAATGTATATGAAGGATTGTATCAAACACAACAGACAGGAATGAAACTCAATATATGTGGATGATTGTCTTAAACACAATGTACATATATGACATAGA
Organism: Elephantulus edwardii; assembly: GCF_000299155.1. NCBI lineage: Eukaryota > Metazoa > Chordata > Mammalia > Macroscelidea > Macroscelididae > Elephantulus > Elephantulus edwardii. Next base: position 1,353,677 of record NW_006400094.1, on the reverse strand, counting down.
ATGTCTATAAATAATTGTACATAAACCAATTTTAAAATGCAGGAGGACCAAACAAAACAACCCCTGCCCCCAACAAAGAGCTGTTTAATTGGTTCCAAGCCCTAGAAGCCATACAGGATAGAGAAGCGCCATTGGCTTTCCAAAACTGTGCATCTAAAGGATGGAAGACCACCTCCTTTTTCTCCAGCGACTGGTGGGTTTGAACCATCAAGCTCTGGCTTGGCAAGCACTCTAGTACATAAGTCACCATGCCACCTGGGGCCCTCTGTAAAGAAAGCAGCTCAGAAATCGCCAGTTCTACTGGGTCACACAGGGCCAATGGGAGTCAAAACTGATTTAAGGGGCACACAACAACATAAGCAACAATCTTTACAGGATCCAATTGCCAGGTCATTTTGGCATGGATCCACACCAAAGTTGGACTTACTAACCTTTCAGTTACGTGGATGTCACCTCGCAGAGTCCACTGAAATGACAGCTTTGTGTTGACCAATCATGCTTGGTCATGATTTGACTGTCTAGGTAAGAAAAGGGAGCTCCTGTGTCTTAGTGGTAAGGAAATGTGCTAGCAACTCATAGGCACACGGTTCAAATCCACCAGCTTGCTCCACAGGAGAGAGGCAAAAAATCTCCTCCCCTGTGGTTTACTGTCTTGGAAACCTCACTGGGAGATCACCTATGAATCTGTCTGGCTCCATGGTACACAACATATAATACAAAAGGGTCCCTCGTGGTCCAGTGATTCAAAGATTGGAGTCTAAAAAAACTGTTTCATTAGTCTGTCAGAGTCAACAGTTGTCTTGAATGTAGCCCTCCAGTATCCTACCCCACATGAGCACAAAATACTCCAGCTGCTACATATACACACCCCACTTGCATCAACAAGAATCTTTTTCTTAAAACCCCCTTCTATTTGGATTATCTTTGATTTTTTAAATTCATGAATGTGAGTGAAGGTTTACAAAGCATAAAGTTTGGTTCATATGCTCCCTCATAGACATTTTGGTTTATAACATTTTAACAGTAATTGCCATTGATAGATGCAATTATTGAATTACAATGCGGCATCCACTTTCTAAACCACATGCTCTGGAAAACTCTAAGAACTTTGAGAAACGATAGTGTTCTCTGAGAAAGGCTTCAGAAGTCTTTTGTTCATAGGGTCGCTATGAGTCATTCTCAACTCGACAGCAAACAACAACAATAATAATCAAAGTCTTATTGTATACTGCCTTCCTTGCCAGTCAGTTGGCCTATTTATTTGGTTGGGTTGTCTGTTTGTTTGTTTAAACTCCCTTCTCATCCCTGTGAACCTTGCAGGATGGAGTCCATCTGTGAGGAAACCTTGTCACTGTTTACACAGCTAGTCTTCAACCATAACAGTCCACTTGGGATGGACTAAGGAAACTCAGCACAATTTATTTGTTATAGCTTGATCCATACCGCACTATAGTTCAAAAGTCTCATTTTTTAAGAAAATAAACAGTGACAGAGTGAATTCCAATTGGTGCCCCCTCTCCACTGGGTCCTGAGACAGCCAGTCTTTTAATGAGAAGAGACAGCTCCGTGTGTCCCTTGGAGCGACTGGTGGATTTGAACCGCTGATCCTACAGCTAGCAGACTGAGCTGTAATCCATAGACTGTAGGCCTTTTAGAAGAGTACTTCTAGTTTGCCATGAAAAAGGTATCCTGCTGCCTTAAGGAAGGAAAAAAGGAAACAGCAGAATACTTAGTATTTCCAATGGAACTAATTTGTGGGTGTTGCTGTGAAATGTCCAGTCACAGACTCGTAGTTGACCTTGCAGTGGATTTTCAGTCGCGGTCATCCACCTGGGCAGAAGGGAGGGGTGTCCCATTTAACGCCCATGGAGCAGCTGGTGGACTCCAATGGCGCTTTCAAGTGGCCAGTGTGATTCTTTAGCTGTAAGCCACCAGAGCTTGATACTTTGTTGTTATTGTTAGGTGCCACTGAGCCCTATACGAGGCACAGTGACTAACAGAGCTAACCCCTGTCCTATCCTGTGCCACAGCTGAGTCTCCAGTGGGTTTTCAGAGGCAGGACATTGCACGGGAGGTGACTGACTGCCCAGCCTTTGTCCACAGAACAGATGGTGGATTCGCCTTTGGGATTGCAGTGCAGCTTCCCACCACTAGGCCACCAGAGTTCCCTTGGAAAAAACCTTAACAAGCTATTAATGGGAAAAGTGGGTAATCTCATCCACACCCAAGCAATGCATCTCAAGTCAATAAAGAACAGCTGGACATTTAAGAAACAAATACATGCCTGAACATAGTTTTTAAAAAAAGAATTTAACACTAATTATGAACCTTATAATCTTACTGTGTTATTAATTTTTTATTCATCTTTATCAATGGGAAAATGTTCATGGGGAAATATTTTTGTATGCTTAAATTTTTTGTAATAAAAATTCAGTTGCAAAAAACATAAAAGAAGTAGATTTTAGATTTGAAGATAAAAAAGGTTTTGTTTTTGTTTTAAAAAAGGTTTTTAAATAGATATACTCCTCACTTGTTGGAAGAAAGCAGACAGAGATGAAACAGTAAGTTTGCATGAGGAATCATTCAGGAAGATTCTGCATCGGGTCGGAGGTTTGTGAATGCCTGCCTGCCTGTGCTGGTTTAGAGGTAACAAGTGTGGTGAGATGCTATTTCAGAAGACAGGGGGCCTATGGTTACATGCATGGCTGCCAATCCAAAGGTGGGGGGTTTGAAGCCCCTCCAGAGACTCTACAGGCAAAAAGTCTTGGCGAGCTGATTCCTGTACTGATGACAATGCAGTTGGAAGTTGATCACATAAAAGGGTTTTTTTTGACTCAGTGATCCTTAAAATAGCATGTCATGCAACCTTTGGTGAACTGAGATGGAGAGGGATTTCCCATACTTAGGAAAAGTTAAACGGCACAATATCAACAGAGAGACTTTTGGGTGGCGATCAAGTATGCCTATCAGCTGTACACAAAACCATCACCTTCTGACAATTTATAGATGTGAGGTAAGGAGGAGGAGGAATCGCTGACATTTACAGATGACCCCCCACCCCAAAATGTGAGGCTTTCAAAGTCTCTGCCATCAGCTCCTTCAAGCAAATAATAACCCCTCCCCACAACAAACAGGTGGTTTTTGTTTGTTTGTTTAGTTCCCCCCCCCCCAACGTTGTCTTCACATTTGCTATTTTAAAAGGAAAACCCAGGGAGCTCTGGTGGTCTAGTGGCAAGAAGCTGCACTGCAATCCCAGAGGTATAAGGTTCAAATCCACCAGATGCTCTGCTGGAGAAGGAAGGGCAATCTCCTCCTGTACCAGTCAGATCTGATTTGATGGTACACACACAAAATAATAAAACAAAAGAAAGTTTAAAAGAAAAATAAAAGGAAAACCCTCAGTGAGAAAATGTGCTTTGGAGAACAAAAATAAAGAAATGATGTGTGGTGTGGAAAAAAAATAAAAATCCCAAAATGGATTGAGTGTCATTAAAATGCCCCTGAAATAGCTTAATAATAACAATAACAATAACAATAATGATAATAATAATAACAACAACAATAACAATAATAAAATAAAAATTTCTATGTTGTTGGTAAGACGTCTGCAGGGGAAAGCAAGTGTTAAGCACCTCTCAAGTAAGTGGGGAACCCACAGCAATGCCTCCAGTTGAAAAGTTTCACTCTATTTTTTAGACCCTACTATGTTTTTCTGACAATCATTTTGATGGGAGCAAAGCTCCAGGCCTTTTCTTTGCTAGAGTCTCTGGGGGGATTTGAACTGACAGCCTTTTGGGTGGCAGCCAAGGGCTTAACCACTGTACCAGTGGGTTTCCTTACGAATGTACTGCCTTTGAGTTAACCATTTTACTGCTCTGGGTACTTGAGAAATCTTCCTTCTATCTTTCAAGGAATCCTTTATTACAGGGCATCTAAGAGCCTGCCTTTAGCTATGGAGTTTTTGCTTGTACTACCGGGAGCTCTGGTGGCATAGCGGTTAAGGAAATGGGCTGCCAATCCAAAGGTACGTGGTTCAAATCCATCAGGTGCTCCATAGGAACAAAGTTGGGCAGCCTCCTCCAGAATGAGGTACTGTCTCTGAGAACCTGCTGGGGGCCTGGATCAGCTATGAGTTGGTTCTGATGCGACGACACAAAGAAATTACACAGTAAGCTGGCCTCTTGGCATAAATGGAGAGCAAGCAGAACTTGTCAAAGGTTTCCTTTTCCTTCGATCTACAATCAACCTATGTGAAATCCACAACCAAGAAGTGAAAAAAGTGGGCCGCTGTGTTGTAGAACACCTAACAGGCTGAGTGAAAGAATTCAGTTGCAAAAGGGCAAATACTGCATAAGACGATTACTGGACAAAACAGAAGCGTAACAAGAGTAAGATGTATAGAAAAGTTCAAAAGAGGAAAGGGAATGGGAGGAGGGGCAGAAAGAGGGGAAGAGAGAAATCACTAAAAGAGTAGATATTTCTGGGCCAATGGCGAGTGAAGGAAGAGGAAGGATTCAATGGGGACTTGAAAAGACAGGACAGTTATACCCATAGATGGACAGTAATTAATGATACACTGTATCTGAACAATTATATAAAGTGCAATGTATCTGAAGGAAGCACAATGATAATGCAAGATTGTATATAACACAATGCATGCAACAATGTATATGAAAGATGGTGTGCTAACCAGTAAAAACAGGGGGGATAAAACCCCCTCCTAAATATGTCATTTTGAAGACTAAGGTCCACCTGAATGAAGCCACTGGTCATTTCAATCACTCCATATACACGGTGAAGCAGGAGTGTGCATACAGGAGGCCAAACAAGAATGCACTCCTGTGAGCTGTGGTGTTGACAAAGAGGACTGAATAGAGAACTACAAGAACAACTCTGGTAGGGAGCTCAAACGGTAAGAAGCTGCACTGCCAACCCAAAGGTAACTGGTTTGAATCCACCAGCTCCAATCTCCTCCTGTGCAATTTACAGCCTCAGAGAACTTGCTGGTGAGTCTACTATGTCTCAATTGGGTTAATTTTCCATGGAGGGAAATTTGAGATAAGGCAAGCTCGGAAAATTTGATGATACACAGGAAAAATACAGCCAGAAACACACAATCAGTGGAGGAGACCAATGATGAATGGGACCTTCTAAAGATTAAATTCCTGTGTGCAGCAAAACCTTTTTCCAATAGGGTGAAAGGAAAACCTACTGACAGAGGAGGGGGAACCCCAATCATAGGAAACATGAATTATGGCTGTCTACAAGGGGGCGGGGGAAGTCTCCTAACAGAATCCACATTAGCTTTTAACCACAAGGCTCATCAGAAAATATAATAGCACTGCTCTGTCGATTTGCTGTACAGAGGTAACTTGTGGTGGCTGCGATGCTGAACACTGTGACCCTGATGTGCCACATGCAATATTGGTCACCCATGGTGGACAGTGTTTGGTGGAGCTCCCCAATTAAAACAAATTTGGAAGTAGGAGTGGCATCCACTTCCGAAATAGCTTGCCTCTCGAAACCCTATGAACTTGGAGAAACAAAGTCACCTATGACTCGATGGCATTTTACAACAACAGCAGCAACAACAAGTTAAAAGATAGGACCTTTCTTATCTGTGCTTTTATTTAAAAAAAAAAACCAAAACCCCTCTAATATCTTTGAAAACTCATCTTTTTATTTTCTATATTTTATATTTATATAGTTGTGAGATTGGCACAGGATAGGGCAGAGTTTAGGGCTGTTGTACATAGGGTCGCTATGAGTTGCAGACGACTTACAACTCATGGCAAATAACAACTAGTGGCCTAATGATAAGAAGTTGTGCTGCAATCCTAAAGGCATTTGGTTCAAATCCACCCACTGCTCCAGGGGAGAAAGAGAGGCAATCTCCTCCCATGTTGGTACACAACAACAGTATTTTATATTCCTTTATGTTTAGGGAGAAATGTTGAATATATACAATATACAGACCCACGGTCTTCCCTCCAAATCTTCTTGCATTAATAATAATAAAAATTAATTATAACAACAACAATCTCTCACATTGACAGAAAAGTAAATGTTGGCCCAGGGAAGCAGTGCAGAAGGGAGGGAGAGACAAGATACATGGATGGGAGAATTCCAGTGAGGGAGTGGGTGGGGTGCTGTGTGACAATGGAGGGGCAAGTGGGGTGGCAATTATAATAAATGCCATACAACACAACATGTGGGAACAGTTGGATAGAAAACTAACTGCTCTGTCCACTTCCCCAAAAAGCACAATTCAGCAAATAAAGAATTTGCACGGACTGGAATCGAAACATGTGACTTTGACTTTATGACTGTTTCAGAAGAAATGAAAGGGAGAGATTTTTTTCCCCCAGGCATTACCATTTGACTCTGTGCTATTTCTTCTCTCTGTCTAAATCTGTTTTCTATACAGATGTGATTCTGTGGCACGGCAGTGGAGTGGTGTCTGAGGCTTCTCCTTCCATTTAAGAGTGGACATCAGAGTGGGGGGGGGTGAGAAGATGGCTCTGTTCTCAGAGAAGACAAAGTTCTTTTTTATTTGAGGGAATTCAGTGTGTATTTGAAAGGTAAAGAAACACATTTATTTTGTTCTGAAAGAATAGAGCAGAGGATTTGGGAAATCCAGATAAGTCTGCTTTAGCCTGATAGAAATCTCTCTATTAAGTTTCTCAGAGATGCATTGTCAGGATTCTTAAACCAAGATAAACTGGCAGAGATTACAAATCATCCTCCCTCAGGGCACAGTGGAAAGCCGGGCCTTGCCTGTCCCTGGGGTAGCAGCATTTCAGGCCTTAGACTGGTGTTTGGCTCACGGAGTGTTTTAGTGAACTCAGATGAAAGAAGAAACTGTCATGATTAAGAGGAAAGTGAGAGGACGTGTAAGGAGGGGGGAGAGAGAGAGATCGAGAGGGAGAAAGAAAAACAAAGAGAGAGGGAGAGAAACAAAAGTCAACTCAAATGGGATGACATTTAGAAGGCCTAGCTTACGATAGGAAGAGGCTAAAAAATACAGCCAGAAACACTCAATCAGTAGATGATAACAATGATGAAAGGGACCTTCTAAAGATTAAATTCCTGTGTGCAGCAAAACCTTTTTCCAATACGGTGAGAGGAAAACCTACTGACTGGGGAGGGAGAACCCCAAACATTTGACAATCCCATCTCAGACAAGGGTCTCGTAACAAAACTTGACAGAATCCTACCAGAAGAAAAAGACTGGTAACTCCATTACAAAATGGGCAAAAGACATGGTAAGACTTTTCACAAGAGGAAGACATTCGGATGCCCAACAGACATATGAAGACATGCTCCAAATCAATGGCAATCAGAGAGATGCAAATCAAAACCACAATGAGATACCATCTTAACTGCAATAGCAGTGGCAAAGTTTAACAGGACAGCAAGTAATAAATGTTGGAGAGGACGTGGTGAGATAGGAACTGTAATAACGCTGTTGGTGGAATTGTAAAATGGTACAACCACTCTGGAAGGCAGTTTGGCATTTTATAAAAAAACCCAAAAAACCCAGAACACAGAAATTCCATATAACCCAGCCATACTAATGCTAGAAATAGAACATGAGGGTAAGAGAGCTGAGACACAAACGGAGATTTACACGCCAATGTTCTTATCAGCCTTATTCACAATAACACGAATGTGGCAACAGCCCAAATGTTCAACAAATGACTGGACTGAGAAATTGGGGCACATTCACACGATGGAATACTATGCACCTCTCAGGCGCAACAATTTTGAAAAATACCATATAACATGGGAGATGTTAGAGAGGATGATGTTGAATGAACTTAGTTTTATAAGGAAAAATAATGCATAGGGCCATTATTGTAAAAATAGAAGGATTATGAGTAACACATATATACAAAAGTCCAGGGGAGTGGGGAGGAGAAGGGTGGAAGGGAGCTAAGGGTGTGCAGGGGGACAGAAATCCTGACCTCACTGGGTTATGGGGACCGAATAAAGCGTTGAAGGAAATCAAGAAAGATCCAGTGGGGATCTGAGAAGATCGAGTCACGGTGAGTATGAATCAATGTTGATGAATTTTATAAACTACCATATTTGGGAGTGATTCTATGAAACACAAAGTGAATAGAGGAATGCATGAAACACAGTATATGTAAACAAAACACAATGTATACAAGCTTTGTATACAAACCAATATATAATAAAAATAAGTTTAAAAAAGGCCCTCACCACCGCCATCTAAGGCTAGGGTAACTGGTACATAGACTTTTCAATATACATAAAAAGTCATATAGGGTTTTTGAAGGATTGTACTATTTTTTTGTTTGTTTGTTTTTTTTTAAATTTTTATTGTTTTACTTTTACATGTACCGTCAAATCAGATCTTTTTGGTACAGGAGGAGATTGCCCCCTCCTTCTCCAGCAGAGCATCTGGTGGATTTGAACTGCATACCTCTGGGATTGCAGTGCAGCATCTTGCCACTAGGCCACCAGAGCTCCCTTTAAATTTTTATTAAATTGGATTGTTCTATTTTTGAAGTGGATGGCCCATCCCCATGATAGATGGAGAAAAGACTGATTGACGTTCTTAACAATTTCAGCTTGCTCAGCTCCAAAATCAACACTCTTGACACCAGCAGTCAGGGAATCAAAAGACAAATTGCACTGGGAAAAAATCTGCTGTCAGGGACTTCTCCAGAGTACTGAAAAGCACTGATGTCAATCTAGAGATTAAGGTGCACCTGATCTAGGCCATAGTCTTTGCAATTACTTGCTATGCATCAGAGAGCTGGACAATGACTAACAGCATTGATGCCATTGAGTTGTGGTGCTGGAGAAGAGTGTTGAACATACCATGAACAGCCAAGAAAAGAAACAGATCTGTCCTGGAGAGGGTGAAACCAAGTTTCTCTTGGAGGCTAGGATTTTGAGGCTTTGTCTCACATACTTTGGGCATGTGGCCAAGAGGGATTAGTGCCTGGAGAAGAACATCATGCTCTGAAGGTTGGAGGGACAACGCAGGAGAGGAAGACCTAGGATGAGATGGATTGGTACAGTAACTAGGGCAAAGGGGTAGGTGTGTCAGATTCAGTGAGACTGGCTTAGGACAGGGCAGGCTTTCGAGCTGTTGTACATAGAGTCACTATGAGTCACAGGAGATTCAACAGCACATAACAACACATAAACAGTCATTGCTGTTATGTTTGAGATGATGAAGAGAAGCTCTAAAGAACCACTACTTCTCAGCAGCAAACTCACCCATTATAAAGAAAATCAAGGGGCCGTGTGTGAAGTGCACAAGGTATGGCGATTCTCCCAATGATAATGGTGTAACTGGACATCTTGATGGAACGTGATCCCGTCTCCAAGGGCAATGTGTTGACCATGAGATAAGAGAGCTTTATAGGGCTCCCTTGCTTCTCTGAGGAAAGGAGCAGTCAGTGGTGACGGCCCAGGTGGTCTATTGTCACCTCTGAGTGCTGGCCATGTCCATCTGTTAGCGAATGAGGTGACCATGGGTGTCAGTGGAAGAAATAAATCCGTTCCCGAACAGACAGGACCAGCAGGCTCCTAAGAAGCAAAAAGACAGACCCAAGTCTGTCCTTCGATCTGGATACATTCTCAAAAGAGATGGATCAGTCAGAGAGAACATGTTTGGTAAGGTAAACATCAGAGAAGAGAAACATTATACATTCAATACAATGGCCGAACCTGACAGCTACACCATGGACTCACACATAGCCTCCTGGTCATGACTTGATGGTCACGAAGAGGGTTGAGAACCAGGCGGCATCCTGTTCTCCCGGAACAAGGCCACCATGGGTCAGTGAACTCCATGGCATCCTACAAAACCAATGCAACACACTAACAGAAGACTAGTGGGTCTCTGGTGGACTTCCAGAAGAATGAACATCTCTGTCTTGGAAGAAATACAACCAGAGCGGTTCAGGACAGGAGGGGGACAACTCTGACACACTATCCAGAAAGGCCAATGCTCAGTGTCCATCACAGGTGGCAGCTAGAGAAGGTCAGCAGAGACAAGAGACCTTTCTCATAGGACAGACTGACCCAAGAGCTACAACCACAGATTCAAACCTCTCAATGGCCGTGCAGAGAGCACAGGACGGGACAGCGTGGTTGCCCATTTTTGTGTTCAGGTCATTAGAACTCAGAGATACGCTGGTGACCCTTCAATACAATATCATGTGCTAAATTAAAAATAAATACACGATAGATGTTGGAAGGCCAGAAGAAGGGACAAGTGAGTTTTAGAAGACACAAAGTCTGAACGTCCCTCAGAAGAAAGAAACGGTGAGACTGAGAGGTGTTGATGTGGGTCATCGGTCAAGAAGACCCACTGCTTGAGAAAGGGGTCATGGTTGGTAAGGAGAAGGGAACCTCCTTATGCTATTGTCTATAATAATGAAGTCAACTGGGAATGTAGCATGAATTGGCATCATCTTGATGGCATCTCCCAGCGAGATGCCCAACTAGCTACTATTTTCATTATCATTAGCTGGCTGTCTTTATGAAGTCAGCCTGTTACCTACACAGTCACTCTGTCCTTTGCCAAAAAGGCTGACCACACAGCTCTCCTAGGTGAAGGAAGTCATCCATGACCATGAACGAAAAAGTCCTTGTCCTGCGTTGACTCCGGTGTCATGCGTCCGCAGATAAACAATTCTCCGCCCAGCTCCTTGTGTGCGAAGGCCGGCGGAGTCACGTCTCCTAATTACTGGCACTCGGCTGCTTCACTTCAGTGCTCCCTGCATGGAGTTCTGAGCGGCTGGCTGCCTCTCAAGACGGTGAGAGAGTCATTCAGACGACCTTCCAAATGAATTACGAGAACGCACTGCATTAATATTCCTAAGCGTGTCTCCAGCCGTGCTTCACATTTGACAGGAACAAAAATAGCTCCTGTCTGGATGGAGGCCAGATGCCGCAGACAACACTCCAGGGCCAGCACCTTCCTCACCCCGAGCCTCACCTAATACCTGCGTGAACCTTTATCATGCCAAGTAAGCCAGAGGCACCGCCTCCGTTCACGTCCTTGCCTCCTTCCCTTGTGTGGCAACCACAGTCACTTACACACTTATGAAATCCAAAAATGAGCGGCCCAGACACAACCCCCGTCAGAATAATAACACGAATCAGACTTGTTGGTGTGTTAAAGGCTGCTGGAGCCTTCAAAGTTCTGGCTTAGAACTGAACTCCACTCCTGTCGACCCCGGCAGCTCTCAACAACAGGCGAAGGACGTCAACCATTGCTCCCTCACATGACACACTGCTTAGAACAATCCACCACACAAAACCAAGAGGGCAGCAGCTGACCATCAGCAAAGCCCCGAGGGCAGGAAGGGGCCATTGGAAATGGGACACACTGGGGGGGGGGGTGAAGGAATTACAACGAATGCTACAAAATGTGGATGCATGCCTCCATAGAAACTTAATTTGCCTTGTAAGCTTTCTCTCACACCCCAAGGAGAAATAATAGTGGGTGGCCAAAAGATGCATCTTGTTAAGGTCTCACTTCTACATAAGAAGCAAATCTAGGTTGCAACACCCCCATGATACATCTTCAAGGATATGAACATGTATGGCCAAGCACAATCAATAAGAGTACATCTAAATTCCAAAATCAGTCTCCATAATAGTCTATGTGCTTCCTACTGCCAAAGGGGCCCTTTAGAGTAGTGAGAGAAGATCTTCACCCTGAAACCCACAGCGTCCCTTTTC
>NW_006400094.1:1313341-1341729 GCF_000299155.1 Elephantulus edwardii | reverse complement strand
TATAATTATAGAAAAAAAAAGAAGCAAATCTATAAGGGAATCAGACGTTATTGGTGTAGTCTGAGGAGGGGAGGGAGGGGGAATACGGGAATGTCAGGCACTGAGCTTACATTTTCATGGTGGTGTGATGCTGTGAAGGCTGACAGTAGTAATGGCAGTATGAGGAGAGAGATACAATGTTACAGCATTGATCCTGTACATCTCTGTTACACCTGTTACATACATGGTTTGGTGTACATATTCCTTAAAACGAAAATAAGGAGGATGCTATATCCTACTCTTAAACCAGGTTTCAATTCTTTTGCTCAACAAGATATCCGTTGCTGAACGGCAGAGGGGCTTCTGTGAAATGTTTGCACCTTCTCTTTTCCTACTTGCAGTCTTTCTTACGCTAGCTTATCAAGCTACTGAAAATTCACACCCAAGAAATACTTTCTGTATTCAATGAAGGAGTCTGTGTGGGATGCAAATGATTAAGCACTCAACTGAGGTTGGTCTGATGCTAGGACCTTCTGAAAGCCTGCATCCTCTATGGGTGCTGTATGAGGCACAGCTGAGACGGTGTCTCATCCTAGGACCTTCTGTAAAACCTGCATCCTCTGGGGGTGCTGTGTGAGGCACAGCCGAGCTCCTGCAGTTGGGGGGAGCTCTGACGTAGAATGACGCACGGGGTTCTGCAAACGTTCCATTCTGCAATTCTCTGCATTTCCAACATGGCACAAGAGGCTCAAGGTTAAAGACCGCCGTGCGCCCAGGTAAAGCCTGCTGACAACCTCGTTCATTGTCCAAATGACACTCTCAGCTGAGAGTTGGAGAAAGATGCCAGGCCGCTTAACAACATCAGAGGATCTGCAGTCATTCATTTTTCACTCTGTTCTGGCTGTTCTGGCAAATTCGAAGAGTCCCTGAAGGATGAGAAAGTGCCCCTGGTGGTTCACTGATAAAAGCCCTCAGCTGCCAATGGAATTGTGAATGATTTAAACCCACCAGCTACTCCACCCTTACAAGGAAGCAGCCTATTCTTTTTTATTTTTTTAATTTATTTTATTTTATTATTTTGTGTGTGTGTACCATCAAATTGGATCTGACTGGTACAGGAAAAGATTGTCCCTCCTTCTTCAGCAGAGCATCTCTGGTGGATTTGAACCGCACACCTCTGGGATTGCAGTGCAGCTTCTTGCCACTAGGCCACCAGAGCTCAGCCTATTCTTTTAAAGAGTTATAAACTTGGAACTTTTATGGGGAATGTCTAGAGTTGTTATGAATCTTAACTCCATAGTAGCAAGTTTCTGTTTTGTGGTAGGGTTTTTTTTGTTTTTGTTTTTGAGGGTTTTTTTGTGGTGTGTATGTGAACTTCAGAGAATTCTGATGGGTTGCTCTACCAACACAAAGATATGCACTTTGAATCTACCAGTTACAACACAGACTAGAGGAACAATCTCTGCTCATGTGATTTACAACCTCTGAAAAACCTGCAATGGATGAGTTCTGACCCAACGATACATAGCTTGGCCACATCACAACATGTAAGCTTCACAGATTTTTGGTTGTATTCATGTAGGAGTGGTATCCACTGACTCCGGAAACTCTATGAATTTAGATAAATGTGATAGTTATAGAAAGGCTTCAGGCCTTTTGTTCATAGGGTTGTTATGAGTCGTGCTCGACTTGAAGGCAATCAACAAAAACAACAACAACAAGAACAACAACATTCTAGTCAGATTCTTCTCCCCCAGTCCCCCAGTGGCATAACATTATTAAGGGAAACTCGGTGGTGGGTGTATTTAATGTGTTCAGTTGTTAACGGGAAGGTTGGCAACAACCTAGCGTTTGCACAGGGGGAGAAAGATGTGTTTCTCTGCTTCCTTAATGCCAGTCTACATCGTCACATAAGATTGCTACTAGCTGAAGTCAACTTACAGGTTTATAGCACTAACAAAGGTGTCATGGAAGTTCCTGACTGGTGCAAACTGTGAAGACAAAGAACTGCTAACTCAAAGGTCAGAGGTTCTAGTTCTCCCAGAGGTTCCTGAGAAGAAAGTCCTCTTTGATCTACTTTAGAAAAGTCATCTGGTAGAAAACTCAGACAAGTGGGGTCCCTGTGAATTGCAGTGAAGCGCTCTCAGCTAATTTACAGTCATTAAGAGAACACCGTCAATTTTGAGGTTTTGTGGGGAAGCTGTGCCTGGGGTAGGGTAGAGGGGCTTTATTTGTTCTCCCTCATTGTTCTGCAAATGAGATGTGGGTACATTCAGACTGGAAGTTATGTGGTCAGCCATATATCCTGTATCAGTCACTTTGGAGGCTGTTCTCCTTATAAAGACTGTGGCTTGACTGTAGTCTGCAGATGAATGTAGTGATTTGCTGTTGCATTTACAAGATAAAGGTTTGAGGAAGGCTTTTTTAACAGCACATACTCACTTGGTGGCTGTCATCATTACACATCCTGTTTTACCTGTTTACCTTTGAACCTTTCCCCTTGTGCTATGGGACACTGCGTAGGTGTCAGCACAGCACAGACATCAACTCAGCCAAAGAGAAAAAGGAATGATGGCATTGGACTGACCCAATGGCGATAACAGTGCTATCGCGGTCGCCTGGGGCCGAGCTGCAGCATCTCTAAGGTCCACCTAGACTTTGAAATCTCGCACCAGCAGGAAGCAAGTAGGAGGATCTTCAGGGAAAAGTGAGAAACCAGGATTCAGATGGTTCAGAAGATAATGCTTTAGGGTTAAAGGGAGAAAAACCCCAAACAACTGGATTTCGCACATGCTCGTAGATTGCCTTCTATTCATTCTGACTATAGCAGAACAGAACTTAATTCCAAAGGATCTTTTTCGCTATGGAGTAGACCGTCAGTGCATCTTGTCATTGTTATTGTTGTTGCATGCCAGTGAATTGGAGCCAACCCATAAATGACCCTCAAGCAGGTTTTCAGAGGCATTAAATCACATGGAAGGAGCATGTCTATTTTCTTCCCAAAGAGAAGCTGGTGGATTTGAACCACGAGCCTTTGGGATTGCAGTGCAGCTTCTTACCACTAGGTCACAGGAGCTTTATTTTTTCCACCATAGAGAGACTAGAAATAAGCATCTACAAATAAATATCTATATATAACTATATATGTATAGATATATCTGTAACTATAGATGTTATTGTCATTGTTGTTATGTGCCGTCGAGTCGTTTGCGACTCATAGCGACCCTATGTACAACAGCCCTAAACCGTGCTCTATCCAGTGCCAATCTCATTGCCTCTGACAAACCCGTCCCAAGTACCCCAGTCACGGAATCAATCCACCTCATAGATGGTCTTCCCCTCCTGCGCTGTCCCTCCACTCTACCCAGCATGATGTCCCTCTCTAAAGACCTGTCTCTCCTTAAAACATGTCCAAAGTATGTCAGATGAAGCCCCAGAATCCTTGCCTCCAAGGAGCAGCCTGGTTTAATCCTCTCTACGATGAATCTGTTTGTTTTCTTGGCAGTCCATGGTACATTCAATACTCTTCTCCAGTACCACAGCTCAAAGGCATCAATTCTCCTTCTATCCTCCCTAGTCATTGTCCAACTCTCTGATGCATAACAAGTGATTGCGAAAACCATGGCCTGTATCAGACGCACCTTAGTCTCCAGAGAGACACTGTTGCTCTTCAGTATTTTGGAGAGGTCCCTAGCCACAGACTTTCCCATCACAATAAGTTTTTTGATTTCCTGGCTACTGGTGCCAAGAGTGTTGACTGTGGAGCCGAGCAAACTCAAGCTGTGAACAATCTCAATCTCTTCGCCATCCATAGATATCGATATATAGATAAATGTACATCTATATCTCCATCCATCCATCCACCCACCCATTGATCCATCCATTCATCTTCTGCCAGCAGTCTTTGGAAAAGGGTGCCCTACTTGGAAAGGTAGAAGGCCAGCAAAAGAGAGGAAGATCCTCAATGCAATGGATTGACACAGAGATGGTTACAATTGGCTTGAGAATACGGCACAGATGATAAGGGTGGTGTAAGGATACAGCAAGGTTCAGATCCACTGTTCAAAGGGTTGCTAAAAGTTGTAGTTGTCTTGGACAGTACCTCACAAAAATTGCCAGCAAATCGAGTCTAACACACCTTAACCCTCCATCAGCTTGCTGAGGCCAAAACGTTTACAAGAGGATCTCTTTCTCTGGTGGAGGCGACCTTCCGGTTAGCAGCTCAATAAACACGTGAAAAATTCATTCCTGTTGAGGTGGAGCTGACCCACTGCTGACTCTCCTGCAGATTTTCAGAGGCTATAATTAGCATGCGTTATGCAGATGACACAACCTTGCTCGCTGAAACTGTGGAGGACCTCATGCACTTACTGCAGAGGGTCAAGGACTGTAGCCTTCAGTATGGACTGAGAATCAATGTCAAGAAGACAAAGATTCTCACCACTGGACCAATTGGTAGCATCAGGATGAATGGTGAAGAGATGGAGATTGTTCACAGCTTCAGTTTGCTTGACTCCATGGTCTACATTCTTGGCACCAGCAGCCAGGAAATAAAAAAACTTATTGTGATGGGAAAGTCTGCTGTTAGGGACCTCTCTAAAGTACTCAAGAGCAACGGTGTCTCTCTGGAGACTATGGTGCACCTGATACAGGCTATGGTCTTTGCAATCACTTGTTATGCATCAGAGAGTTGGACAGTGACTAGGGAGGATAGAAGGAGAATTGATGCCTTTGAGCTGTGGTGCTGGAGAAGAGTATTGAATGTACCATGGACTGCCAAGAAAACAAACAGATTCACCCTAGAGAGGGTTAAACCAGGCTACTCCTTGGAGGCAAGGATTCTGGGGCTTTGTCTGACATACTTTGGACATGTTGTAAGGAGAGACAGGTCTTTGGAGAGGGGCATCATGCTGGGCAGAGTGGAAGGACAGCTCAGGAGGTGAAGACCCTCTATGAGGTGGATTGATTCCGTGACTGGGGTAATCGGGATGGGTGTGTCAGAGGCAATGAGACTGGCACTGGACAGAGCAGGGTTTAGGGCTGTTGTACACAGGGTCACTATGAGTCACAAACGACTCGACAGCACATAACAACAACAACAACAACATAATTAGCAGGAGAGGAGATTGCTTATTTTTTCTCCCCTGGAACAGCTGATAGATTTGAACCTCCTGCTTTTGGGTTAAAAAGTGCAACACTTTCTGTACTCAGCCACTCACCAATATGCTAGGTGGATTCAAATCACTGATGTTTCTGTGAGCACCCAAATGTTGACCTTTTTAACCACCCGGGATCCCATCTTGCTGTTGGGTGCTATCACGTCCATCATTCTCTCTTACAAGCATGACACACAGCAAAGGGGGCTTGTCTTATGATATTTCTGAGCTGCAATTATTATAGGAGCTGCCTGCCACGTTTTAATCTTCCACTGAGCCACTGCTGGGTTCAGTAATCAGCTGAGTGATTAAAGCTTGTAATACTTGGACGTTGTAATGTTGTGTATCCCAGGAGAGAAAGGATTGCTCTTGTGCGTACCTGTTCACCCCTGATACAAACCACAGTCACTGCAATCTGTTGCTATGCATCTGAAAGTGGGATAAGGACTAAGGATGGTAGAAGAATGAGAGCCTTTGAGATGAGTCATGAATATCCTACAGGCGACCAAATGAACAAAACAGACGGGTCCTGGAAAAAGTGCAACCAGGGTATTCCTTGGAGGCAAAGACGATAAAGCTTTGTCTCATATACTTGGGACATGTTGCTAGGCGAGGCTATTCCTTGGAGAAGGATATGATACTGGGGAAGTTGGAAGGTCAAGGAAAGAGGTGAAGATCCCCAGAGAAGTAGATAAACCCAGTGACTGCCACAATGGAGCTCAAAGATGTCAGAGATATAAAGGACGGCACAGGATAGGGTGGGGTTGAGATCTCTCATTCATCAGTTGGACTCTGTGCAGCTGTGGTAACAACAACGTGTGTGTCTCCAACTGAGAGTAAAACAATCGTTCATCCAATCATACTATTGTTGTCCTGTGTCAATAAGTCGGAATCTGTTCTCAGATGGCCCTCCAGGGAGTTTTCAGAGGCTGTAAATCACACTGGAGGAGACTGCCCATCTGTCTTTGAGGAGACACGGGTGGATTCGAACCCCTCACTTTGAGGCACAACTCACGCAATCACAGAAGAAAAAAAAATAACAATGATATCAAGGACTCGGCAAGAGAGGGAAGATCTGGTGAGGACACATGCAACTGTGTCCCCCCCCAAATCTGTACTATCATCCTAATCCCTAGATCCGGGGATGCAATGAGCCAAGAAGGCACAGTGGTTAAATGTGAGCGCTAACCAAAATGTTGGCAGTTACAAGTTTTGCAAGTCGACTGGAAGGAGAAAGTTGCAGCAGCGTTGTTCGTTAAAGACGGGCCACCTCGGACAGCCTGTGGGACAGCCTTGACTCAACAAGGATGCCCTGTGTTAGGAGGGACTCTGGGAACCCCAATCTCCTTAGTGGCTATGTGCTCATTTTGTTTCTACCCATAGCTGTAACCCTGTTTTTTTTATGAGTGAGGGAATATAGGGAAGAGTTTTCTCTGGGACGTTAATAGGACACTACTCTGGCAGAACCTGTCTGAACCATAATTGTTTTTTTTAAGCTCAAAAGGGCCTAGGTGAAGCGCAGAAGCAAACAGGAATGGAAAAGGACAAATGCTTGATGAAGACTGTGCAGGAATGAAAGTTGAAATGAGCTTGCACAGAGAGCAAGACGTCTCCTGGAGCCAGTGCCCTGCAGGCCGACTCTGAAGCTGTGCAGGAAAAAAAGATGTGTTCTGTTTGTGAAAGCCACCCCCTTGTGGTCTGGAGGAGATGGCCCCCTATTCAGAGCCTGGCACCGTGGAGGAGGAGGTGACGGTATAGAGGAGGAGGGGAAACCTACCCGGTCTTGGCGAAGTTGGTCCAATAGGTCATGACCACGGCGCTGAGCATCACGTCATTCTTGGAGAAGTTGCAGCTGAAGAGCTCGGTGGGGCCGATCATGGGGATGCCAAAGACGTAGGGCACCTCGTCCCCGTGTGCCGAGTCGGCCCAGCTGGGCTTCATCTCGCTCTGGCAGTGGTGGTAGAAGGCGTAGAAGTAGGTGGGCGAGCCGTACTGCGCGTGCAGGTCGGCGGTGGCCACGGCTGGGGCGACCCACTGGTGGTCGGTGAAGAGGGCCACCAGCGTCTTGCGGCGCGTCTCCGGGTTCTCCTTGTCGGCCCAGTCCGTGTACATGAACTTGATGGTCTCGCGCAGCGTGTCCTTGCCCTCGGGGTAGCCGTACAGGTTGTCCACGAAGTTGGACACGGAGAAGTCAAAGTCGTTGGGCGTCACGCCGTCCTCGTTGTCCACGATGCCGTCCACGAACTTGAGGCCCTCGCCCTGGTTGACGCCCAGCATGATGTCGTAGTTGAGGAACTCGCCCTGCTCCATGAGGATCTGGGGGTCATCGGGGATGACGTCGCCGTCGATGACCGGCCCGAAGGCGATGTGGTAGGTGGCCGGGGCGATGGACTGCTGGATGAGCTCTTTGTGGTTTTTGTTGCGCAGACACTCCACCAGGTCCGTGGTGTCCAGCATGTTGCAGCCCACTTTGTCCGCCAGGATCCGGGTGTACTTGGCCGGCTGGTAGTTGACGGCCCAGCTCGACAGGGCGGTGCCGCTCTGGATGATGGCTTTCTGGAAGAGGCCTGCAGGTGCAAGAAGACGGACAGGCCATGAATACCCTGGGCATCATGCGTGCCAAGCCACATCCCCTCCGCACACCCCTACCCAAGAGAGCACAGCACAGGCGTGCATGCAAGACCAGACTCTGAGGATGCATGCCAATGAGCACACTCCCCGCCCCCGAGTGCAAGAAAGCAGCTTTTACTGCACGGGGAGAATGCCTGCATTGTATCCCCGCCATGTGAACTCGGGAAGAAGAACATTCAGCTCTTTCAGTGAGCTCCCTCCTGACCACCCCACCCCGCCCGTCCCCTCCCCTTCCCCATCCCTGCTGGGTCGGAGTTTTGGAGAATGAGTTTTACACGCATGCATGCATACACACACAAAACAGAGCTGAAGGAGGAAAAATAGCTGAGTTTCCTGCCCCCCTACCCGCTCCTCTCAGGAGTTAAAAACATGCAAGCTTTTCACAGATGATGGGGATTCTGGAAAAAGAGGGGAATTCTAGAAAAAAAAAAGGAAAAGATCTGTGGTTGCTAGGAGTCAGGGGGTGGATGGAGAGGAGGCAGTGGGGAGGGGGTGGGGAATGACACAGCTAGTGCTCAGAGGAAATTCTGGTCAAGTAGAGGGGGTCAGTTGAAAAGAGGAAGGGCCTCAATGAGACGTTTTGACACAGGGCCTGCAGCAATGGGCTTAAGGTTCACAGAGATTTTGCAAGGATGAGGCAGGGCCGGGCACATTTCCTTCTGTTGTTCAGGAGGTCAATAGGAGTTGGAATTAATCCAATGACACCTAACAATTAATAAGGGGAGTTATTTGGGGTGGAGAGGATATAGTCAAGACGGTCATGTTCCTTGAAGCCCTTGTGGAAACTCGCAGGATACAATAAAGCAAGGCAAGAACCCGCCTGTCAACTCAAGGCTTCTGTTAGCAACAATGTCTCATTGTCTCAATGTATCCTTACTGATTCATTGACTGTCACAACCATAACACAGGAAAGCAGGCCGCTAATACTGCTAGAGACTGCTAGAGACAGCGAGGTTAGAGAGAGGAAATTTCGTTCTGCAAGAGGTGTTGTGCTGGGATTGTGAACCCACAAGTTGGTAGTTCAAACCCCCCACCCGACCCCTTGAGGGAGAAAAGGTGAGGTAATCTGTGTCCATTACATATCACAAAATCCCAAGAGAAGTTTGCCAGGAGCCAGTCAACTGACACTGGGTTGCATTTGGTTTTTATTTACTTTCTATACTTTTTTGTTAAAAAAAAAAAGGAAAATTGCTCTTAAAAAAGGGGTGGAGGTGGGGTGGGCGGGGAGAGGGGTGCAACAATGAATGAATGGAATTCTAAAATCTCTGTAGATGTTCATTGAAATGAAAAATAAATAAATAAATTTTAAAAAGGCAAAAAAAAGACATACAATCAGATCATTAAGCTTTATTATGAGATATTAAAAAAAGTGTTACAAATAGAGACAATCGAAAGGAATTAAACCCTAAAATGTCTCTAAGAATCAAGGGCCTTTTTAAAAAGAATGAGATCTTCAAATCCTATTAGCTATTTGATGCCAAAGCAATGCTATTATTTAGCGAGAGATTTAAAAAAAAAATTAGCATTCTGTCTCTCCTTCTATAACTGTGAATAACTGGCTTCTTAGCTTTCTGAAGTTTTACAACTGAAGGCCCTTGGAGAAAATCACAAACCCCATGGGATTAAGAACCCCTCCTACTTTTCACCGAGGCCAAGTCCAAGACCCGCATGGCTCTGAGGAGAAATCAGATTATCCCTTAATTAGGGGGAAAAGAATTATCCACTGAAATGAATTTCAGAGTGTGTCCATTCATGGCTCTATTCATATCCTCAACCCCCCCCCCCAAAAAAAAAATGATAGCAGCATTTCACAAGGAAACTCATGCCTGGCATTAATGCGCTTCCCAAACTGCCCACATGAGGGGTCCTTTTCCCTCCGTAAGTTTCTCCCATCAGGAATCTATCCACTCAAGAGCCTGGCATTCTCTGTGCTATGGTGTGTCACTGTCTGCAAATGAGAAGCTCTGAAGAGGCTGGACGGTGGGTCATTGGGGGACTGATGCTGACTGAGTGGAAAAGTTAGAAACAAGTTTGGCAATGACCGTGCATTAATAAAATCACCACCCAAAGAAGAGGAAATGATTAGGATGTGCAGGGGATACACGAGGTGGGTGAACAGATAGGAATGGTGCAACAGAGACAGGGAGGCAGGAGTAACAAGGGGCAGAAAATACAATGGATCAGGTGCAACAACGAGCATAGCAAAATCCAACTTTCCTGTACACTTCTGTGAAAATCACAATTCAAATAAATTTTATTAGACAATAACCACCAAGGGAAAAAAAACACACCACAATGGATAGAAATGTTGAAACAATGTATATAAGTGATTATGTAAAAGTGAATGATGATCTTTTTAAAAAAATGTTATTATTTTTTTTTAGTGCATGTACCATCAAATCTGATCTGACTATTACAGGAGGAGATTGCCCGTCCTTCAGCAGAGCATCTGGTGGATTCGAACAGCATACCTCTGGGACTGCAGTGCAGCTTCTTGCCACTAGGCCACCAGAACTCCCTGTGAATGATGATCATATAAGAGCAAATGCTGCCTAAGAGCATTCATGTCAAAACAGAAGGACAAGAAAGCTCTGGTGGCCTAGTGGCAAGAAGCTGCACTGCAGTCCCAAAGATGCGTGGTTCAAATCCACCAGATGCTCTGCAGGAGAAGAGGCAATCTCCTGTGCTAGGTGGATCTGATTTGATGGCACAGAATAAGTAAAACAAAACAAAAACAGAAGGACAGCTAGGAAGATGTGTTTATACTTTTATAAGTCCAAAGGATGCAGGAGATGGGGGCAGGAAGGCTGAGTGTGGAAAAGGGGGTTGCAGTTTGGTGGACAGAAAAACAGACAGAGGGGTGAAGGAAACAGTAAAGATCTAATGGAGACCCGAAAAAGCATATTTATTGTGTAAAACAGCATGTCTCGGAATGATTGTATGAAACAACATGAATACAGGAATGTGTAAAACATAACACATTTAAGCGAAACACAATGTATACAAATTCTGTATGCAAACTAAGATAATAATATAAAAATATTTTTTGTAAAACAAAAAGTGAGTGATGGTTGTTGTTATGTACTGTCGAGTTGCCTGCGACTCATAGCGACCCTATGTACAAGAGGCCTAAATCCTGCTCTATCCTGTGCCAATCTCACTGTCTCCGACACACCCACCCCCATTACCCCAGTCACTAAGTCAATCTATTTCATCCAGGGTCTTCCCCTCCTGTGATGTCCCTCCACCGTCCAAAGCGTGACATCCCTCTCTAAGAACTGGTCCCACCTTGCAATATGTCCAAAGTATGTCAGACAAAGCTTCAGAATCCTTGCCTCCAAGGAGCAGCCTGGTTTAACCTTCTCCAGGATGAACCTACCTGTTTGTTCTCCTAGCAGGCCATGGTATATTCAATACTTTTCTCCAATACCACAGCTCAAAGGCATCAATTCTCCTTTTATTATCCCTAGTCATTGTCCAGCAAGTAATTGCAAAGACCATGGCCTGGATCAAGGTGCATTTTAGTCTCCAGACTGACATCATTATTCTTCAGTATTTTAGAGAGGTCTCTGACAACTGACTTTCCCAACACAATATGCAAAGAGCTGAAGTTAGAAAATCAAAAGGGCTGAACTTGCTTATTAGCATTTCTTAAGATCGAGGGTACAAATATAAACATAAAAATAAACCCCAAACTCACTGTTATTAAGGAGGATCCTCTGGCAGGTTTACAGAGGTTATAAATTGCCCTGAAACCCTGAAGGTACACAGTTTGAATCCCCCACCTGCTCCATGGGAAAAGAATGGGTAATCTCCTCCCATGTGATGAACTGTCTGTCTCTGAAAACCCACTGGAAGGTCGGCTCTGGTCGGTTCTGACTCGATGGTGCCCACCCCCACCACCAAATCACTTCGGAGATTTGCCCCTGTTTATCCCACAGAGCAGCTGGTGGATTTGAACCGTATGCCTTTGGGTAGACCTACTTCCTAAAACTGGAAGCTTTCCTCTTTGTTGGTCAGAAAGGACTCACAGCTGACCCTCACCGTGGGTTTCTAGAGGCCATAAGTGGATCAGAACACCTTTCTCCTCGGAGCAGCTCATGGATCTGAACCGCATACCTCTGGCTTCACAAGTTGGCTCCTTACCACTTAGCCACCAGAGTTCCCAGGAAGCCTCTCTGTTTTTAGTGCAACAAGAAACTTTGACTCTCTGCATTCTGTTTCACTGATGCTTCCCGCCTCATCCCTGGAGCGTCTATGCCCAATGGCTGAGGGAAGAAGTTACGGGCTCCATATACCACTCATCTCTCAGCCTATAAACTGTGCCCTATCTGTTCATATGGATATGGCAAGCCCTCAAGAAAGAAAGAAAGAAAAAAAACACCAGAGGTGTGCTGTGCACTTACTGGAGAATCTGTAGTGTGTCTCGCCAACCCATCCACCCACGGCGACGTGGTCCTTACCTTCTGAATAGTGCGACAGGGTCAACAGGCTGACACAGGATGCTCCAGCCCCTGAGCCAAAGATGGTCACTCGCTTGGGGTCCCCGCCGAAGGCCCCAATGTTCTCCTCGATCCACCGCAAGGCTTGAATCTGGTCCAGCAGCCCATAGTTGCCCTTGGCTGCCTGGTCACCCGTACTTAAAAATCCTATGGAAGAATACAGTGCATTGAGAGTCACTATTGTGAAAAAACAAACAATAACCACCACCGCAACCATGAACACCTCCCACTGACTGTGTTTGTACTTCCCTCTTCAAAACCAGAAGTGGAGTTAGAGAAACACTGTTATGGCTTACAGAGTTCCATGACACAAATAATTTCCTAATGGTATGACTTTTATTGGTAAACTTTACAAGTGCAACCACTCTGTTCCTTGGAGGTGAAGAGAGTCAAGCTGTGTCTTCCATACTTTGGGCATGTGACCAGGAGAGTCTAGTCCCCAGAGAGGGACATCATGCTAGGAAAAGGAGAAGGTTAGTGATGGAGAGGAAGACCCTAGATGAGATGGACTGACACAGTGACGTCAATCTTGAACAAGGTGATAGTCAAGAAGGAAGATGGAAACCCTCCATGAGGTGGCTTGACACAGAGATGTCAATCTTGGAAGAGTTGAGGGTCACTGTCAATGAGGAAGATTTTCTACGAGATGGATTAACCCAGTGACGTCAATCTTGGAAATGTTGAGGGTCAACAAAGAAGGTGAAGATCTTCCATGAGATGGACAGACCCAGTGATGTCAATCTTGGGAACGCGGAGGGTCACTCAAAGAGATGGAGACCCTCAATGAGATGGGTTGACACAATGAGGGTCAATGAAGGAGAGAAGAAGATCATCGTGAGCTGGGTTAACACAGTGAGGTCAATCTTGGACAAGCTGACAGTCAAGGAAGAAGTCAGAAACCCTCCATGGGATGGCTGGACACAGAGATGTCAGTCTTGGAAGAGTTGAGGGTCATTGTCAAAGAGGAAGATTCTCCATGAGATGGGTTGACCCGTGACGTCAATCTTGGAAACGCTGAAGGTCAATGAAGAGGAAGATCCTCATTGACAAAATGACATCAATCTTGGAAAAGCAGAGGGTCCCTCAAAGAGATGGAGACCCTCAATGAGATGGGTTGACACAGTGAGGGTTAATGAAGGAGAGGAAGACCTCCATGAGCTGGATTAACACAGTGACATCAATCTTGAACAAGTTGACAGTCAAGAAGGAAGATGGAAACCCTCTATGAGATGGCTGGACACAGAGATGTCAATCTTGGAAGACTTGAGAGTCATTGTCGAAGAGGATGGTCCTTCATGAGAAGGACTGACCCAGTGACATCAATCTTGGAAAAGTTGAGGGTCAGTGACGAAAATGGAGACCTCTCTTTTTTGAATAATATTGCATGAGTTCCTTGTTTTTTAATGCAGCATAGTATTCCATTGTGCGAAAATTCAAAATGGTTGACTCTGGAGAACATTATGCTGAGTGAAATATCCCAGTCACAAAAGGACAAATATTACATGATGCCACTGTTGTAGAATGGGACTGTCCTTGGGGTTGGGGAGAGACTGAGTAAGATGGGTTCAATAATGTATACTGCACTGAAACAGAGGAGGGAGAGAACCGTTTAAAAGAGAGATGTAACTGGGTATTTCTGTCATCACAGGAGACTAGAGCGAGGGCTGCATGGTGGAGGGGACCTGGGGGAGTGTTTGTAAAACAATGAAAGAATCTTTTCTTTTACTTTTCCATAATTTTTGGACTCATGTACTTATAACTTGTTAGTCCAATTTGTGTCTTCTAGGTTGCAACACCCCCATGACACATCTTGAAGGATATGTACATGTACAGCCAAGCACAATCAATAAGAGTGCATCTGAATTCCAAAATCAATCTCCATAATAGTCTATGTGTTTCCTACTGCCAAAGGGGCCCTTTAGAGTAGTGAGAGAAGATCTTCACCCTGAAACCCACAGTGTCCCTTTTCAGCAGGAAGTAGCTAAGAGAATACGCCATCCCCTTTTCCTTATGACTCAGGGTGAAGTCTCTCTCAGGGAGGAGTGATAGGGAATGGCAAAGGACACACTGACAAAGGAGATTAATCAGAACTGGCTTTGACAAGTACTGCAGCAATTGGACAAGAACAAACTGGGAGGAGGGTAGAGAGAATAGTGCAACAATGAATGAGTGGAAGCCCAAAATCTCTGTAAATCTTTATGAAAATTAATAAAATATAATTATAGAAAAACAAAACAAAATAAAAGTTAAACAAGTATTTTATAAAAATAAAAAAAAAATGGAGACCTCTCAATGAGATGGACTGACATAGTGACAGTGACAGCGGGTTTAAGGCCAGTGGGGATTAGGTGAGGAGTACTGGATTAGGAGGATTTTGTTCTGTTGTTTATGGGCTGAGTTAGCTACATGCTGATTTAGAGGAAAAAAAAAGGCAGACCCTCCAAGAGATGGCTTGACACAGTGGCTGTAAATGGTGAACTGAGACAGAACAGGGACCACGGTCTTGGGGTGGGATCCCACATGGGTTCTTTCATTGAGTTGCATTTGCTTTGATGGCATCTACCCACAGTGACGGTGGATCCTGTGGGTTGAATGATGGAAGGTTCCCATTGATGGAGATGTCAGGTGGCTTGGAGATAATAAGGCACACTTCACCTACAAACGTGAAGGCTTTATGGTTGCATGTTCTCTACTTGATGGCAACTCGTGGTGGCAGATTAGAACTGTCCCATCCATAAGGTTTCTGTGGCTGATACCTTCACCGGAGCAGAATTCCCCATTTATCTCCTACATTTTGTTTCAGAAGCTCAATGCTTAACTGCTGTTTCACTAAGACTTGTAAACATGTAGATAGCGGGAGACAGCATCAGAAGATTTCCTGAGGGGCTCCTGTTTCAAAGGAGCATTCCTGTCTGCAAATAGAGCTTCATTTTCTTGGGGTGGGGGGAAGGCAAAACAACAAGGAGAAGAAGACAGATGTTTGAAGGGAAAGCTCATGTATATTGTGTTTATGTCTGTTCATAGCTGAATGTGCCTGTGTATTTGGGTTTGTTGTTTATAGCTCTGTGTCTGTGTGTCGGTCTGTCTACCTCCCTCAGTCTCTCCTTCGGTCCCTCCCTCCCTCCCTCCCTCTGTCTCTGTCTGTCTGTCTATCTATCATCTATCTACCTGTTCTATCTATCTATCTATCTATCTATCTATCTATCTATCTATCTATCTATCTATCTCTGTGTGTATGTGTGCAAATGTAACTGCTTACAGCTGTGTCTTTGAATGAATATGTGTTCCTGGCTGGGTATTTAAGCACTTGTATGTGTATAGTGATGGCTGAGCTCTGGTGGCCTAGAGGTTAGGAAGCTGTGCTGTACTCCCAAAGCCACGCAGTTCAAACCCACCATCTGTTCTGTAAAAGGAGGGGCAGTCTCCTCCTGCGCGATTAAGTGCCTCTGAAAACCCACTGGAGGGTCAGTTATAGGTCAGTTCTAACTCAAAGGTACTCAACAACAACAACAACATCTGTGTGTGTGTGCGTTTATGGATGTGTTTGTGTGGTTATGTGTTTATGGCTCTGTGTGTGTGTCTGTGTGCATATAGGTCTGTGGTTTTGGATGTATGTGTGTGTCTGTATTTATGACTCTCTATCTGTGTGTGCATTATGCTTGGGAGGGTGGAGGGTCAGCGCAGGAGGGGAAGACCCTGGAGGAGTCTGGGGTCATAGATGTGCCAGAGACAATAAGGTTGGCACAGGAAAGAGCAGGGTTCAGAGCTATAGTACATAGGATCGCTATGAGTCGCAGGTGACTTGACGGCACATAACTACCACCACCACCACCACCACCACCACCACCACCACCACCATCTCTGTGTGTGACTTCCCATCTGAGCTCTACCCTCTCATACTACAACT
Source organism: Elephantulus edwardii (assembly GCF_000299155.1). Classification (NCBI taxonomy): domain Eukaryota; kingdom Metazoa; phylum Chordata; class Mammalia; order Macroscelidea; family Macroscelididae; genus Elephantulus; species Elephantulus edwardii. The sequence goes on along the minus strand of NW_006400094.1, from coordinate 1,325,554 downwards.
ACCTGCCTCTCTCTGTGGCTACTGGACTTTTCAAAGGCCTGTGGTTTCAGACGCAGATAACCCGTCTTGCTCACTCATCCGTCTTATTCTAGGAACTCGGTGGCTACCTGTCTTCTGCTGAAGGGTGGTGGTGGGGGTCAGCAAAAGAGAGGAAGACCCCTGTTGAGCTGGATTGAGAGCACTGACTGCAGCACTGGGCTCGAGTGTTAAAGTGATGGCTCAGGATAGGACGGGGGTCAGGGGTGCTATTCACAGGATCACTACAAGTTGTGGGGTACTGGAAAGCACTTCACAACCACAAATACCTGTGTGTGTGTTGCTGTGTTTAATTGATGGTTCTGTGGTGTGCTTTCCTGACTGTGTATGTGTGTGCATTTCTGGGCGTGACCACATTGCTGGTGGCTGTTAAGCCCTAGAGACCGTATGTCAAGTTGTCTCCAAGTATGTGTCTGTGAATAAGGATCTGTAGCATTTATGCATTTGTCTGTATGACCTGTGTGCGTGTATAGCTCTGTTGATATACATATCCACACGTGCTGTCTGAATCTGTGTGCTTGCTTATAGTTGTCGATACTCCTGTGTCATCCCATAATGTCTGCGTGCACACATTCACAAATGCCGTGCATGTTACCGTTTCCCTAGCCAAGTTTTACAACCATGGGCACGCTCTTCGTTTCCCCATGATACACAATTTCAGAAGACGCTGCCGCAGACAGGCCCAGGGGCCTCTCTCACCCGTCCCAGCCCATCCACCTTTCTGGACAGCAACAACATCACCCCCACACCCCCCCCCCCAACAAACTTCTAATGCCTTCACCTCAGCCAGAAGCCAATGCATATGCGGGCTTCCTGACTGTGCCAGAAACTGTGACTTCAAGCAGTCACTCTGCATTGTCAAAGAGACGGGGATGGTGCTCACTGAGAATGGAGATTTCATGCGAGGTGTCTGATTCCTAACACCTCTTCAAGAAGCGGCACACAAGACAACCCAGGCATTCATTATAACAGAGCCATCCGTGCAGAGGTCTAAAAGAAACACAATTTATTCCTTTTCCCACTCACAAGGCAAAATACTTTGACCTAGGATTAAAAAAAAAATTCCCATTTTTCTCTGCTGATTGAATTTGCTTTGTATAAAGATACATACATTCCTGCACTCTGGAAATGCTTTCTAAAACATCTTCTACATTTAAATCATGGCACAAACTTTCTATGTATAAACATATATATTCTGTTTTAGATCCCAGTTTCGTCTTTGTAAACCTTCCCCAAAGAGATTATTCTTTTTAATTGTCATTCTCATTTGTCTCTACCAAAAAAATTCAAAGTTGCACACCCATGTTTATCGCAGCTCTGTTCACAATAGCAAAGAGTTGGAAGCAACCCAGGTGCCCATCAACAAATGAATGGATAGAGAAGCTGTGGTATGTTCATACAATGGAATACTATGTTGCATTGAAAAACAAGGAACTCATACAATATTATTCAAAATGGGTGAGCATGGAGGACATTATGCTGAGTGAAATATCTCAGTTGCAAAAGGACAAATATTGCATGGTGCCACTGCTGTAAAATGGGACTGATATCAGGGTTGGGGTAAGACTGAAAAAAACTGGAAAAATTGTGTATACTGCACTGAAACAGATGAAGGACTGAATAATTTAAAAGTGATGTATGATAGGGTCTTATGGTTATCACAAGAGTCCACAATTAAGGTTGCATAGTGGAGTGTACTTGGGGTGGTGGGAAGGGTGTGGGGGGATTGTGTACCAGGGAGGGAGTCTTTCTTTAGGTTTTGTAAGAGAGGAGCGAACTGGGGGATGGGGGAGAGGGCTGGGCAGGTAGAGAAGTGCAGCAATGAATGAATGGAAATCCAAATTCTCTGTAAATGTTCATTAAAATTATTAAAAAAAAATTCAAAGTCATTGGAATGGCATTTCCATCTTTGTGTATCCTCTCTCCTCTCTAAGATTGTATCATTCACCAGTGATACATTGTATCAAGAAATTCAAGTAGTTCAGGAAAGGCAGAGTCATCAACATCAACATACAAGCAGATCTGGGTCCTAACGTCTCAGAAATAAAAATGCATAGCTGTCATCTGCTGTGGAGTGTGTGTGACCCCCATGCACAGCAGAATGGGAAGTCTGTGGACTGGGCAGCTGGGGAGGGGTGACACTCAGGCATCAAATGCCAGGCCTTTCTTCTTAGTCTTTCTGAGGAAACACAGCTGAAACTTGTTCTACACCATGGCAACACAAAGGCATCCAAGAGGTCCTGCAGGCCTGAGGATCGAACCCAGGACTCTAGCATGGGAGGAGAGAAGTCTAGCTGAAACACTGCTATCTCAAGGAAATATTTTGAAAGCACATCTCCAAGCAAACACAACGGTTAGAGGTGCTTGCATGACACCTTTGGACATCTAATAGCAAAATGGCTAGAAGAAGAGGAGAAGTACTCATGCTAAAAGTAGAGGCACATGAACTCGGAGGTTTGGGGAATTATTGTTTTTGTTGATAGAGAAACCTCTCCAGAGTTTTGAAGAGCAACAATGTCAGTCTAGAGACTAAGGTGTGCCCGATCCAGGCCATGTTCTTCACAATTACTTGCTAGGCCTCAGAAAGCTGGACAATGACCACAGATGACAGAAGAATTGATACTTTTGAGTTGTGGTGCTGAAGAGTCATGGACAGCTAAGAGAACAAACAGGTTTATCCTTGAGAGGGTGAAACTAGGCTGCTTCTTGGAGGCAAGGATTTTGAGGCTCATATACTTTGGGCACATGGCCAGGAGGGATCAGGTCTTGGAGAAGGACATCATGCTTGGAAGGGTGAAGGGACAGCACAGGAGAGGAAGACCCAGGAGGAGATGGATTGACTCAGTAACTGGGACAATAGGAGACAGCATGTTGGAGTCAGTGAGACTGGCTCAGGATAAGGCAGACTTCAGAATATCATGCATAATGTCATAGCCTACTGCTTTGGGAGAGAAAGTGGGTGAAATGCAGGTGGCAAAAAACCTTTGTTGGCATGGGACACTAATTAGTCACTGGGTGGTACTTAACAACAACAACAACAACAAACAACATGTGAATAATGCTTTGTGGAAGCCAGAAAGGAGATGAGTAATGTGGGTCAAAGGAAATCAGAATGGAGTTCTGGACTTTCATACCTATTTCTACATGCCACCCCTCCACTACTCTCCACTGTCCAAGTAATGTCCTCTTCCTTCTTCCATGCCTTCTCAAGTACAACAAAGTATTAGTAAAGTAAGACACAATATGGGAGATTCTAGAGGGTTATATGCTGAGTCAAAGAAGTCAGTCACAAAAAGGACAAAGAAAGATGAAGAATGCTACTGTAACCAGTTGGAAGGGAGTGGATGGAGAGGATGGAATGAGGAGACAAAGACCTCCTCAAGGGAAGAAGAATCAAGAGAAATACAATATAGCTATTGCAATTAGCAAATAGCAACAAGGTATCTATATACATACAAATATCTCTCTATCCCCCCCCCTCCTCTTTCTCTCTCCCCCTCCCTCGCTCCTCTTTCTCTCTCTCCCTCCCTCCCTCCTTTTTCTTTTCTCTCTTTCTCCCTCCCTCCCTTTCCCTCTCTTCCCCTCACCCCCGCCCCTCAGTTTAAAAGCAGGCAGATCTTTTGTTTAAAAATCCCAAGCATGCAACACAGTCTTTTATCTGCAAACAGCAATCCCTGTTAGAGTTGCAGAATCTGAGACACCTTTTAGCCTCCGTCCCACAAAACTCTGCTCCCGAAAGCTCATGTGGACGTGGGGCTGTCTCTGTGGAACTCTCAGACAGTTGCGCCACATCCCATCCCCCCCTCAAGTTTAATTAGCGGTGACTAATTAGTGCCCCATGCCAACAAAGGTTTTGTGCCACCTGCATTTCATGCACTTTCTCTCCCAAACAGTTGCACTTTGCTGGAGGTGGGAAGGGGGCCCTAGGAGCTCCCTCTCAAGGCGTGCATGCATTCAGATGACCCAGCCTGCCAATTTGGGTGCAGCTTAATCACCATAAATCCGCCCTCGCCAATTAAAGAGATTAATCTCCAAAAGCGACAGTGCGGTTTCTGCCAGTTGTGTTCCAATCCATCTATTCTACAGAAGCCTCCACCCCCGTCTCAGGTCCTGGCAGGAACACCTCGCTTTTGCTTATTGTGTTTCTGGCTGGAGGAGCTTGAGGCTTTGCAACCCAGGAGGCACCAACAGCCTGAATGGGACAGCATTTCCTTCTCAGTGAGACGTGACCGTGAGAGCTGCTCGGGCAGCAGCAGGCTGGTTAATATTCCACGTCCATCCGCACCCTCGCCTTCCCCAACAGCACATACTACTTAGTGAAGGGTTTGATCTCGGCTGTGCTGGACATCTTCCAGAAGACCCGAGGAGGAGAGGTGGCTTGGGGAAGTCTTGGCTCCCTACGCCTCCTCAAAATGGAACAAATCAACGTGGTTCAGATGCCCGCGTTGCCACAGATGCAGGCATAGAATGTGGATTTACAGCGACATCCAAGCAATCCTGTCCCATCTCCAGAGACCGGCAAAAGTGGCAGAGTCCAGCGGGGAGTCCACGGTGGGGGCACACCATGCGAATGTCTCCCATGTCCTGGCGGCCCTGACACTGGTGTTTTCTACCCCCTCCCCACACACACTCCCCATCCCCGGTTTAAGATATGAGTGGGTTAAAAAGTACATACAGGGGAGCTCTGGTAGCCTAGAGGCAAGAAGCTATACTGCAATCCCAGAGGTACACCGTTCAAATCCACCAGATGCTTTGCCGGAGAAGGAGGGACAATTGCTTCTGTACCAGTCAGATCTGATTTGACGGTACATGCATAAAAAAGAATTATAAAATAAAATTAAAAAATATTAAAAAACCCCATACAGACTGGCGTGTGCATTTTCAGTGACCTGAGATGCACATAAAAAGCTGTATTCAGAAATTCCTTAGAAATAAGGAATGCCAAAGATGGCATGGATGCCGTTGAGCTGAGGTGTTGGAGAAGAGCCCTTACTATTTCACCCAGAAGAACAAAGCAGTCTTTCTTGGAGGACATGACATCAGGGACTCCTTAGAGGCAAGGATGAGGGGTGACTGGGTCTCACAGTCTACTCTGGGCATAACTGTCAGGAGGGGTGCAGTGCTTGGAAAAAGGCATGCTCCCTGGGAGAGGAGGAAGCAGACAGACAGAGAGAGAGACACACACACGAAGACCCTCGACAACAGGGATTGCCTCGTCAAAAGCAGCACCGGACTTGGGCTTGAGTCTGTCAGAAATGGAGGAAAGCACAGTGTGGGGCCAGGGTTCAGAGCTGTTGTGTCTAGGGTCACTGTGAGTTATCCCAGACTTGAGGGCTCCTCCCAGGTTGGCTGGCAGAGTGACAGCAGCCGCGAATCATCAGAGATGACACAAGACAGCTTCTACGCAGAGACATTCTGATCTCGTCACATTGAACCACAACCCCTTTGCCGTATCAGGCTGATTCCAGTTCACGGCAGTTTCATGTGTGATAGAGAAGCATTCTCCAGAGGGTCTTACGGGATCTCATCTTTACAGAAACCGATGGGATGGCCTTCTTCCTTCATCAGCACGGGTGGGTGGGTTTGTTTGACCCCGCTGACACTGAAGTCTGCAGCCACTCTGAAACTGCCTGGACACCCCCACATCACCCCGGCTAATCTGGTTCCAGAAGAGACCTCGTGACTGATTCTCTAGGCTTGTCGCTCTCTCCACTTTGCTAGTGGGCGCTTGGCCAGGATGGTGTCTGGTTGAGGGTTGGATGGATAGCGACCAGTCCCCTGCAGGAAAGGCAGGTGAGCTGAGAGAGTTTAGGAGGGGGAGAGGGGGAGAGAGAGAGAGAGAGAGAGGCATTTCTCTCAGCCAAGCTACCTTCTGACACAGAAATTCTATGCTGTGGACTTTGAGAAAGAGCTTCTTAGGGCTGTCAGATGCTTTGTAAGCTTAAATCACTCGCTGTTTTGGGGGGTTTGTGTTTTGTCTTCCTTTCCCCCTTCCCCACACCTCAATTTCCAGAAATCAAAATGTCCCTAGCTAATATCTTCAGTCATCCTCTCATGATAAGGGCCAGTGGAGGCATTGTTTGAAAATGTGTCTCCAGCCTAGTGTGGGATTCTCCAATGGTATGTGCTAAATGGATCTACGGAGAAAGGATGTCAAACCGTCTCAAATGACAAAATGAGAAGGAAAAAAAACCCCCCAGAAGATATATTATAGGGCAGGGGGAGAATGAAGAAATAGGCAAGATTTAAAGGGGTCATGAAAAGACAGTGTAACAACAGGCATACATCAGTGGTAATTAAGGATTTGAAATACAATGTATATCAATGAGTGGTGAAACTGTAAAAGAAACATTGTATAAAAAGTGGTGAAACTGTAAAAGAAACATTATATAAAAAGTGGTGAAACTGTAAAAGAAACATTGTATAAAATGCAATATATGGGAAGGACACACAATGTGAACAATTTACTGTATGAAAACGAATTTTTTTTTTTTTAAAGAATATAACAGAGCTCTGTTAGCACAGGGGCCAAGCTCTCTGCTATTTCTGGGAAAGCTGGTGATTCTAAGTGATCTTTTTGGCTTCGAGGGACAAAGACCTACTCCTCTGTTTCCATAAACAGTTAAAAAACAGAATCAAAATCCCTCCCACCAAACTTAGGGCTTTTGAGTCACTTGAGACTCTGAGTGAGAGCAGAACAGCCTGCAAGGGTTTCCAATGCTGTGTCATCGTTCTGGAAGCACATGCGCACATCTTTCTCTGTTGGAGTGGCTGCTGTCCTTGAACTGTTGACCACTGGTTTAGCAGCCAAGGATCTTCATTAAGTTTCCAGTGTAGGAGTGTCGAAGCTTCATCTCTCATACTCTGGACATGAGTTGGCAAGGCTGTCCTTTAGAAAGGGACATCTTTCTTGGAAAGCTGACGTTTGGTGAAAGAGAAGGCGGCCCCCAGTGAGATGGAATGAAATGATGCAGTGACTGCAACCATGGGCTCAGGTGTGTCACAGATAGTGAGAACAGAGCAGGATAGGACAGGGCTCAGATCTGTTGTTTACAGGGCACCTATGAGACATACCCAGCAATAACAACACTTCAGCCACCATGCTCTTTGGAGCTCCTTAAACAGCGCTCGTAAATCTGCCAGCCCAGCCCTCAACCCCAAAAACTCGACAATGAGAGACAGACCCAAAGCCAACTATTTTAGGGATGCTGACGTCAAGTGTCCTCGCCAGGAAGAGGACGGACAATAGATGCCCACACGCAAACATGCCTTTCCCTCCTGGCATGGTTTCTGTACAACACATTGTATGGGGTAAACGTGCAGGGCGCAAGAAATTGTATTTCCCCATCACCTGTTGAAGGGAACAAGTAATTCCTGATAACATTAGCATTTTCATTTCATCTAAAGAGTGTCCTGAGAATAGGGAAATTTCTGGTTATAACAGAATCATCATGTACTAAATTTTGCTCTGGCTTTTTTGGGATTACTACACAGAGGTGGCTGTTATTATGATGTCATAGGGTTTTTAGAGTCAGTAAATCACACAGAAGGAGACTGCCTATCTTTCTCCCACAGAGCAGCTAGTCTTAGATTTGAACTGTATGCCTTTGGGTTCCTAGCATAACTCCTGACTCACCAGGACACATTCTCTGCGCAAAAATGACTTCTTTAGATCTTGAATTGTGGATTGTCGTAAAGAGGACATTCATCCCTGCTCTTTTGTGTTTCAAAGGCTAATAGATGTGTGTAACAGAGAGATCTGAACGGAAGTTATAAGTACATGGGTTCTTGACCAAAAGCTACTTTCTGAAATGGTTCTGTGCCAGTTATTTGAGAAGCTGGACTCTGTGAAGAAGAATGTGGCATCAGGATCAGAGATTTTGTAAACCACTGACCAAACTTGGAAGGGGCTGGAGGACATTATGCTAAGTGAACTAACTCAGTCCTGTAAGGACAAATACTGTATAAATCATTGTAGTAGAAACAGAAATATAACTATTAAAATATGCATGAAGATCTAAGGCGGGGAGGGTAGAAATAGAGGGATGAGGATAGGCAGGGGGTAATCATAGGGTCAGACAATTTGATCGGTGGAGAGAGGGGTGGGTAAAGGAAATGGGAAAGATCTTATGTGAAAAACACTGTATATGAACTTTGTAAGTAAAGTAATATAAAATAAAATTTTATTTATAAAAAAATCTGTGTTATACAGATGGCACAACCTTGCTAGCTGAAAATGAGGAGGACTTGAAGTGCTTGCTACAGAAAATAAAATTAGTCAGTCTTCAAAAGGGAATGCATCTCAACATCAAGGAAACAAAACATCTCACAATGTCAGCGAAAGAATAAAACAGTTGATTTTATATTACTTGGACCCACAATAAACACCCTTGGTGCCAGCAGTGAGGAGATCAGGAGGTGTGTTGAATTGGGAAAGTCTACTATCAGAGACCTCATCAAAGCACTCAAGAGCAATGATGGCAGGTTGAAGACTAAGGTGCACCTGATTCAGGCCACAGTTTTTTCAATCACTTGCTATGCATGTAAGAGCTGGACAATGAACAAGGATGACAGAAGAAGAACTGAAGAACTGCCTTTAGAGCTATGGTGTTGGAGAAGAGCACTGACTAAAGCACTGGACGGCCAAAAGAACAAACAATCTGTCTTGGAGAAAGTGCAGCCAGGTTGCTCCTTGGGGACAAGAATGGTGAAGCACTGACACATATTTGGGGTCTGATTCTAGAGGAGGCTATTCCTTGGAGAGGGACATCATGCTTGGAAAGATGGAGCGTTACTGAAAGAGAAAAAGACCGTAATGCAGGTGGACTGACACAGAGAATGCAGCAATGGGTTCAAGTATGTCAGAGATAATGCAGATTGCATGGGACGGGACAGATTCAGATTTATTTTTCATCGGTTACTATGAGTTTTACTTAATGGCACATAAAACAACCACAACCACAACAACTACCTTCCCTACCCTAATATATTTTTCCAAGGACCTTTCTGACTAGTGAGACCAACTTTCAGCATCCTTGCCTTGAAGGAACACCCTGGTGGTTGTACTTTTCCCCAGATACATCTGTTTGTTCTGTCAAACAGCCCAATGTTTAATCTGACACATCAGGCAAATGGATACAAATCTATATTTTTTGATCTTCAAATAAAATCGTTCAATGCAGTGCATTTATTAGAAGGTGAAAGGTAATCTTTCTTCTTGAAATCATTAATAACAGAAAGGACATGCCCTAAGAAACACGGGCTCTGGAATAAAAAGGGGATGCTGTGTATTCATTCTGGTTTAGCTAGCAAACTAGTAAAACACGTATGAAGACGCAAAGTGGCGGAAGCAGAGGCGTGAGGAGAGACAGAGGCAAAAACTACAGGTGTGCACAATTTGGTGGGTGGAGGGAGGGGGTGAAGGAAATGGAAAGGATCCCATGAAGACCTGAAAAAACAGAGTAATGATGCACAAGGTCCAAAAGTGATTAGTGTTATAAAACATAATGCATGGAATTGGATGCAGGAGTGGCACCCACTTCCAAAACCACACGCCTCTGGAAACTCTATGCACTTTAATAAATGTCGACAGTTGTAGAGGGGCTTCAGGCCTTTTGCTCATACGGTCACTAGGAGATATATCAACAACAACAACAATGCATGGTGCAGGAGCAATGATTTTGAAAATCGTGGAGAGGGACGGGAGCGCATTATGCTAAGTGAACTAACACAGTCCTGTAAGGACAAATAATGTGTGAGATCATTTATTGTAGAAATAGAAAGATATATTGCCAAGCTCAACTTTAAACTCTGTTAAGTCTTTGCTAAAATTTCATGAGAGCTATTACACGTGTATTATGTTGTTACTGATGTTAATTGTCGAGTCGCCTATGACTCATAGTGACCACTTGAATAACAGATCTTCCCTCTGCCCTATCTTGTACCATCTAGCTGTCCATCCACCTATATCTATCCTTAGAAACATAATCAGTTATTACATATATTCAGTTATCATCTATATTTCAATTACTATATAGATTTCAGTTATCTGTATTTCAGTTACAAGATATCATTTTAAAAATTATATATACATACTAACAATTTTTCCTATGTTGTCCCTTCTTGTTTTAAACTCATGAAGGCAATGTCTTTATTTTCATGTATTTCTGGTATTTGTTGTAGCTGGATCACAAATAAACTAGTTTTTAGATGGAGGGGAAAAAAAAGAAATAGAAAGATAACTAGTCAAACCAGTTTGAGGATCCAAGGAGCAGAGGGGTGAGGATGGGCGGGTCGGGGGGTAATTATGGGGTTGCACACTTTGATGGGTAGCAGGAGGGGTGAGTAAGGGAAATGGGAAAGATTTGGTGTGAAAAACAATGCATATGAACTTTACAGGCAAACCAGTATAAAATAAAAATTTTATTTAAACAAACCAAAAAACTGTAATACATGGCAAGGATGGTATGAAGAAGACTGTGAAACACCATGTAGTATTTCAGAATTTAATCTGCATTTTATTTAGAGGTGAAAGTGGGGATAATGCATGTTATTTCCAGAGGTCCGTACTTCACAAGATCAAACTCTGAGCAGGAGAACACACTGCAGCTAATTACTGGTTTGTTTGTTTTTTTTTGTGGGTTTTTTAAAATTTAATTGTATTATTTTTTGTGCATATACCATCAAATCAGATCTGACTGGTACAGGAGGAAATTGTTCCTCCTTCTCCGGCAGAGCATCTGGTGGATTCAAACCAAGTATCTCTGGGATTGCAGTACAGCTTCTTGCCACTAGGCCACCAGAGTGCCCTTGTTTGTTTGGTTTTTTATGGTGGAGTTTCCCCAAAAGGGATGTCTGTGAAAATGTCAATCAAGATTCCCTGCATTTTCTTCAGACACTATGTTGTAACCTCATACATTTATTTCACATGATGTGCGTGGATAGAGTATTTCAAGTGTTTTTGCTCGGATCTGATCCGTGGACGTAAAGAAAAATCAAGTAAACAGTGGGAACAGAATATTGCTATTAGACAGTGTGGAAGTGGTTCTGAGTCAGAGCAAAGTCAGGCCCAAAAGGAATAAAATCTGTGAGGCTGCATCACCCTGTCAATCACGTTTGCTGTGTGTTCCCTGCCTCTCTGTCAATCCACCACTCCTTGAAGACTCTTTTCATTCTTTCTAGGTTTGTTCCTTCACCTTCAACCCAGCATGATGTCCTTTGCCAGGGAGTGGCCCTTCCTGATCACGTGCCCAAAGGAGGTGAGATGAAATCTCTCTCCAACCTCAGGTCTAAGGAGAATTCAGCTCCACTCCAAACGCAGAGAGGTTTCTTTTCAAAGCAGTCTGTGGTATATATCGTCAATCATTTACACCAGCACCACAGTTCAGAGGCATTCATTCTGCTGTCTCTCTTATTCATTAACTAGCTTTTACACATGTCCATGAGGTGATCGAAAAAGGCTTGGAGGACAGTGACTAGGGATGATAAAAGAAGCATTGATGCCTTTGAGGTATGGTGCTGGAGAAGAGTATTGAATATACCATGGACTGCTAGGAGAACAAACAGATTCATCCTGGAGAAGGTCAAAGCAGGCTGCTCCTTGAAGGCAAGGATTCTGAAGCTTCTTCTGACATACTTTGGACATGTTGCAAGTAGGGACCTGTCCTTGGAGAGGGACGTCATGCTTGGGAAGGTGGAGGGTCAGTGCAAATGAGGAAGATCCTGGATGAGATGGATTGATTCAGTGACTGGGGTAATGGGGGTAGGTGTGTCAGAGACAGTGAGATTGACACAGGATAGGGCAGTGTTCAGAGCTGTTGTACATAAAGAGTTGCTATGACTTTCTATGAAGATGGAGCCGAAAGCCAAGAAGGAAGCCCCTGCCCCTCCCAAAACTGAAGCCAAAGCAAAGGCATAAAGGCCAAGAAAGCCGTCCTGAAGGGCGTCCACAGCCAAAAAGCATAAGAAGATCTGCACGTCACCCACCTTCCGGCGGCCTAAGACGCTGAGACTCTGACGGCGGCCCAAATACCCCCAGAAGAGCGCCACCAGGAGAAACAAGCTTGACCACTATGCCATCATCAAATTTCCCCTGACCACTGAGTCAGCTATGAAGAAGATAGAAGATAACAACACACTTGTGTTCATTGTGGATGTCAAGGCCAACAAGCACCAAAT
>NW_006400094.1:1304989-1311605 GCF_000299155.1 Elephantulus edwardii | reverse complement strand
TCTGTAAATGTTCATTAAAATTATTAAATAAAATAAAATAAAAAAAGGCTTGAAGTGCCTCTACAATGATCGACGTTTACCAGAGTTCAGAGTTTCCAGATGCATGCTATTTAGAAGCAGATGCCACCCCTGCTTCCAAACCTGTCACAGTATGTTAATGTTTTTATATGCCATTGTGTCACTGGCGATGCTGCTTATGGGTCCAATTAATTGGGAAGATTCCTGTGTTGTAGATGATACTGCGGTATAATTCAGACTGAAGGTTGGAGTCCTTGATCTTCTTTCACTAAGCAACTCTCCTCCTCTCTAATTTTTTAGTAAAGCTCTGTCATCTGTGTATCATACATTGCTGATGCTTCTTTCAACAATCCTGATGCCACATAACCTCTTTGAAGATTCCAACTTCTCCAACGATGTGTAGACTAAATACTTAGGGTGAAAGGATACAGCCCTGATATAGCCCTTTCCTGCGTTACGCAGATGATATAACCTTGTTTGCTGAAACGGAGGACAACCTGAAGTATTTGCTGCAAAACGTCAAGGGCTAGATCGAGTCTGCAATATGGCTTGAAGCTCGACATCAAGAAGACAAAGATTCTCACCACTGCTCTGAATGGCAGCACCGTGACAGATGGAGAAGAGATTGAGGTTGTTGATAATTACAGCGTGCTCAGCTCCACAATCAATACTCAGTCAGGAAATAAAAAGGTGAATTGCATCAGGTAAATCTGCTGTCAAGGACCATTTCAGAGTACTGAAAAGCAACGATGTCAGTCTGGAGACGAAGGTGCACATGAGCCAGGCCATGGTCTTTGTCATTACCTGCTATGCATCAGAGAGCTGGACAATGACTAAGGATGATAGAAAAAGAATCAATGCCTTTAAGTTGTGATGCTGAAAACAGGTCTGACTTAGAGAGGGTAAAACCAAATTTGTCCTTGAAGGCAAGGATTTTGAAGTTCTGTCTCACATACATTGGGCACATGGCCAGGAGAGATGCATGCTTGGAAAATGACATCATGCTTAGAAGGGTGGAGGGACAGCACAGGAGAGGAAGACCCCAGATGAGATGGACTGACACAGTTACTGGGGCAATTGGGATTAGGTGTGTTGGAGCCAGTGAGATTGGCTCAGGACAGGGCGGGCTTCAGAGTTGTTGTCCACAGGGTTGCTTTCAGCTGTGGGTGACTCAATGGCACACAACAACAACAACAACAACAACAAAGTGTGCAGGGGTTCTACATGAGTACAATTAAGTGTTCTATAATTCCCATTCTTCTCAGTGATATGTATAAATTATGATCCACCCGGTCAAATGCCTTTCACAGCCAATAAAACACACAGAAACACCTTTCTGGTATTCTCTGCTTTCAGCCAAGATGCATCTGACACCAGCAATAATATCTCTTGTTCCTCAGTCTCTTCTGAATCCAGCTTGCATTTCTGGCAGCCTATTTTGGATACACCGCTCCAGGCATTTCCAGTTATCTTCAGGACAACTGTGGCCACATGGGGTATTAATGGCTTTGTTTAATTCATTCTCACATTCTGTTAGATCACCTTTCTTTGGAATGCCCACAAAGAATGAATCTTCCCGTTGGCTTGCCAGGTAGCTGTCTTCCAGAATTCTTGGCATGAAGAAGTGAGCATGTCCGGGGCTGCATCTATTTGTTCAAACATCTCAATTGGCACGCTGGACCTGGAGGAGGTTTTTTTTTTTTTGCCAAGGCTTTTTAATGAAGCTTGGACGTCTTCCTTGATTACCACAGGTTCTTCATCACATGCTACCTCCTGGAACGGCTGGGCTTCAACCAAGAGTCTGCTATGCAAAAGGTTTTTCACTAGACAGTCTTTTCAGAATAGCCAGTTTCTTATTCTCAGTCTTAGGCTAGAAGTTCCACTGAAACTCGCTCACCAAAGGAAGGCTCCATCAGTCTTTGAAATACTGGCAACAACATTTCAGCATCATAGCAACAGAAAAACCAGCCAGTTGGACGAGTGGACAGAGATTCAAGACACGCAGTAGTAAACACTGCTTTTTCTTACACAGTAAGTATCAAGTTGCAAAGGGAATTCATAATGATGTTTCAGAACTTCAGACTAGGAAACAAATCCCTCTTGAGCTTAAAAAGGCTGGTTTTAATGAAAAAGCTCATGTATGGACATTTCTCTAGAATTGGGGGGGGCTGCATTTCCCACTCAGATGATTGTCAGATCTTTTGCAATGTCTTATATTTCATGTGAATTTTGGTGTTGCTGAAAAGAGACATGGCAAAAGTCACCCCCAAGCCACTATTTAGGGTCTCAATATCAGAGATAGGCCTTGGTGATCTTCTTCATGGCATTTCACCATTCTTTTATTCCAAGCATTTATGTTTCCTGGTTTAAGAACCCTGCCCCAGCTTTTTCATGCACGTCACCCATCAGCTCTTCTGTTCTGCAACCCTGCCTCCTCTTTTGGTGAGAGGTCTTTTACAGAATCTTGATCAACTTGTGATTTTTATTTCTTTTTTAACAAATCTGTGCCAGAGATGCATTAGACTGCAGGACAACTTCCACTAAAGGACTTACACGAAGATTTCTGTGATGTTTCTACAGTTTTGAGTTGACCTTGATTCAAGTGACCTCACACACAACAGAGCAAAATCCTGCTTGGTTCCATGAGTGGTTTCAGATTGGATCTTGTCATCCGTAGTTTTTGCTGGTTGATTTTTGAAAGCAGATTATCAAGCCATACTTTGCAGTCTGCCTTAATTACATGACTGAACTGATCCATTATATTCACACCACACACACACACACACACACACACACACACACACACACACACACACAAGAGACAGAGGGAGCAAGAGAGTGGACTACTTACATATGAAATAATAAACCAGTCAAAGACAATGAGAGGGAAGTATTGAAAAAAAGAAAAAATGAACTGCCAAAAGTCCAAATGTGGAATGAAACACAGTGGGAGGCTGGGGAGAGAAGTCCAGTGCTGCTTCTGCAGATCGTAAGGAAACGTTGTAAGAATGAGCTCAAGGGGTGAACCACGGGCCTGGTTGTCCTTGGAAGAAGAAGGACCCTGGCTTTTCCTTCAGAGCACTCAGAAGCCTTGACTTTGACCCATCAGGCTGCTCTTCTCCAGGGACATGAAATATGTCCAAAGTATTTAACTTGAGGTCTTCCCATGCTGGCTTAAAAGGAGCATTCTGGATGGATTTTTCCCAAAACGGAGTTCTTCATTCATCTAGCATTCCACAGCCTATTTGATATTTTCCACCAGCACTCTCATACAAACACATCAGTTCTTCTTCTCGAGTCTCCCTCCTTATTATCAGGCGAGAGCCACATCATAGCTGACCCTACACGGAGTATTTGAAGGTGCAAATCTTACGGGAGGAAACTCTATCTTTCCCCCAAGGGAAAGTTTATCTTTCCCCACTAGTGGATTCGAACCATCAGAGATGTGTTGGCTTTGATGAGTCATTCCCTTGGGACTAGGTCACCAGAGTTCCTTAAGTCATCTCCAGTCCGGCTTTTGCATGCATACATTGCTGTTGTGTACTGTCAAGTCGGAACCGACCCACAGCTGATCTCTGGTGGGCTTTCAGAGGCAGTTAATCACACGGGAGGAGACTGCCTATCCTTCAGAGCAGCTGATGGATCCGAACCAGGTGCCACTGGGATTGCAATGCATGCCTACGAGGTGACTGAAAAGACCAAGCCTTGCAGAAGCAGAAGGCAAAGAGAAAAAGGCAAGAGTCTCAAGAAAATGGACTGACACAGTGGCTGCATCCATGAGCTCAGACATGACGATGATTTTGACAATGCAGCAAGACCAGGGAATGTGTCGTCCTATCACCCATGGGGTCCGGATGAGTCAAGACCATCTCAGTGACCCCCAACAAGAAGATGGAGCCATGGAAGAGTCTTAGGATGACAAGGATGGGATCATACTCTACTCTTGTCTTCACCAACATGGGCTCATAGTGGTGACTCTTGTAGGAAGATGAGAGTGAAAGTAGCTTCCAGTTAGAGTCAAGAGTTAAGCATTTGGTTGATAAGTGACAGGTTTCCAAGAGCAGGTCGACCCAGAGGCATCTTGAAGAAAGTCCATCCTGGTGATTGAGTCCTGTTAAGATGACATGGGAAGGGTAGGGAACACGATTTTTCTCATATGTTCTACTTAATGAAGACATGGCCAAGAGTCAACATCAACTCAAAGGCAATGAACACATGAACAAAGATCTCCTCTCCTAGCTCATGCCCTGGCTGAAGTGAACTAAATGTCCAAGGATTCTAAGTCTACTGCCGACCTCTTTCAAACTAGGGTTCTCTTGGCGCTCCCATGGACTGGTGCTAAGGAGGGAGTCTGCCAAACCCAAAGGGGGTCTTCTTCACGCCAAATCCTGGACCCTCTCCCGACTATCCCACACTTCTTCCAGTAGTAGGGGCTCTGATGGCACTGTACCATGTGGAGCTGCTAACAAGAGGTCAAGTGTTTCTAGTGGTTCAAATCCACCATTAGCTTCTTGAAAGAAAGATGGACCTCAGAAAGTGGATGAAGTGATGTGTGGTATCACTATGAGCCGGAATTGACTCAAAGCCAGTGTGTTTGTCATTACATCAGCTTCACAAAAGGGGAGAGATTAGAGACTAGAGAAGTTACCCATTATCTTGAAGGAGAAAACGCAGAAGCATTTGCAACAGTGCAAAGTCCTTTGTAGACATGAGACCACTATGGTTTTATTTTTTGCAGAAAAATAGTCATTTAATCAGAAAAAAAGCCCAATGCATATTTTGCATCCCATTGCAAAATCAAATGCCCATGTTTCAGCCCGACGTGCAGTCTCTATGGCTCTCTGTGGTCAGGAAAGACCAGTCCTTGGAGAAGTACATCATTATGCTCGGACGGGTGGAGGAACGGCACAAGAGAGGAAGACACAGGATAAAATGAAATGACTCAGTCACTGGAGAAATGGGATCAGGTCTGTTGGAGACAATGAGATGGGCTCAGGGCAGGGCAGTGTTCAGAGCTGTTGTACATAGGGTCACTATGAGTCAAAGACAACTTGCTGGCACTTAACAGCAACAACCACACAGCTCTCTGAAGCAGCAGTAACTACTTCTACAATGGCGTCTGCAAGTAAGGCACTTTGAAACAAAACTGGACCTAAGTATGCACAGTTATAAACCACATCAAACCTCATCTTTCCAATGTACCTCACAAAGTCCTTCTTTTATACAAACCCTGTGTCAGGATGGTGAAGACCAGAGGACAAAAGCAGAAAGACATGAAACACACATTTATAGAGAAACGTGGTCACTCCTATTCCTTTGTGAGGACCCTTAATTCTAGGACCCAGCGCTATCTCTTGAGGGAGTCGCGGTGACTCAGTGATAAAAGTGTTTAGCTACTAACCAAAGGTTGGTGATTCAAACGCACCAGACCCAGTAGCTCCAAAGGAAGAAAAAAGAAAAGATTGAGTATGGCTGTTCAAGTTGAGGTTACACGACCTTCATGAGTCAGAATGGCGTTGACGACACTACGTTTTCTTCGGGTAGCTATCTGATGATAGTCTTTTAAGACTAGAGCCAGGAGAATAATTTTTTCCAAGTTCAAGAGCATAGCAAACAGTTAGTTATGATGGGGAAGGGTCTCCCTTTAGGGGTGTCGCCTCTGACATGGGCTGATGATGGGGAAGAGTGGTTGAGGCAAGTCTGCCAGCCACTTCCTTCCTCCGACACCCCGTCTTTTATCACCAACCCCTCAGCGGCCTTACAGAAAGAGCCTACAAGAAAGGGGAGTCCTTTTTTCCTGCCAGTAATTAAAAAAAGGTGTCAGAGCCAAGTGTGTTTCTCCTCTTTCTGTTTCTTCTGCCAGCAAGGGTGACGTCAAATTTATGCTCACCGTGGGTATCTGAAAGGATTTTGCTTCCTTTTTGTGCCTGTTCAGCTGGGAAGTCTAAATTCTTGCGCTGTAGCCTTGAGACCATAATGGTAAAGCACACAACGCATGCCCTAATTTGTTATGTGTTTTCAAATGGTGGCACAGTTTTAATCATAGTGAGTGCACAATGGTTTCCCATCCACAGGATCAGAGCCGCTTTATGAGGTCTCCAGCATTGCGGAAGTGTGTCGTCAACTTGGAACACACTCATTATTGACCCTCCAGTGGGTTTACTGAGGCTGTAAACTCCACGGGGGAAGATCACCCATCTTTCTCCCTAAGAGTTGCTGGTGGATTCAAACCAACTACCTTTGAGCTGGCAGGACACCTCCTTACCATTCAGCCTTTACGATATATCCAGGTAGTGCAAAACCTGAGTAGCTTGACTGTTAATGAAAAGGTTGCAGTTTCAAGTCAACCCCAAAGTAAACAGAGAGAAAGAGCTAGAGATGAATTTGCCAAACGTTGTTGTTGTTATGTGCCGTTGAGTCGCTTGCGACTCATAGCGACCCTATGGACAACAGCCCTAAACTGTGCTCTGTCCTGTGCCAATCGCACTGTCTCTGACACACCCATCCCCATTTTCCTAGTCACTGAATCAAGCCACCTCACAGATGGCCTTCCCTTCCTGCGTTGTCCCTCCACCCTCCCAAGCATGATGTCCCTCTC
>NW_006400094.1:1303714-1304889 GCF_000299155.1 Elephantulus edwardii | reverse complement strand
GTCAAGGCCAACAAGCACCAAATTAAACAAGCTGTAAAGAAGTTCTATGACATTGATGTGGTCAAGATCAACACTTTGATCAAGCCTGATGGAGAGAAGAAGGCCTATGTTCAACTTGCTCCTGATTATGATGCTTTGGATGTTGCCAACAAAATTGGGATCATCTAAACTGAGTCCAATGGGCTAATTCTAAATATAAATTTTTCTCACCATAAAAAAAAAAGAGTCGCAAGTGACTTGATGGCACATAATAACAACAACAACTTGAGGTGACGTGAAACAGGCTTGGATATGATTTGGGCAATTTAGTCTTCAAACAGCTCACTTTGAATCTTCAAACTTAAAACTCTTTGCCATTGAGTTGGGGCCAACTCACAGCTGAACCTTTCAACGGGTTTCCAGAGGTTGTAAATTCCACAAAAAGAGATGACTGACTGACGGACTATCTATCTATCTATCTATCTATCTATCTATCTATCTATCTATCTATCTATCATCTATCTATCTATCTATCTATCTATCTATCTATCTATCTATCTATCTATCTATCTATCATCTATCTATCATCTATCTATCTATCTATCTATCTATCTATCTATCTATCTATCTATCTATCTATTTATTTTTAGGAACTGCTGGTGGGTTTGAACCAGTTACTTTTGAAGGTAGCTGCGCTGCTCCCTGGAAACCAACCCACGGGAGCTCACTGTGCTTTTTGGCACTGTTAAAAAAGTTACGGCAGCAGATCGGCATAAGGCAATCTGTTGTCTGATTTCTTGAAAGCTTCCTGCTTAACAGGACGACCAAGGAAAAGGAAATTCTCCACAACTTGAATACTTTCTGCATCTATCTGGTTTCTTATGTTGGTGGTGGTGGTTGCTTTCGAGTCGAGCATGACTCATAGCGACCCTATGCACAAAAGGCTTGAAGTCACCACAACAAGATAAAGGTAAATAATCCAATAGAAAAATGGGCACAGAAAAATAGACACTTCACCAAAGATGACATTCAGATGGCCAACAAGCACATGAAGAAATGTTCAAAATCCCTAGCTCTAAGAGAGACGCAAATCAAGACAACTATGAGATATCATCTCACCCCAGTCAGAATAGCAAAATTTAACAGAACAGCAAGCAACAAATGCTGGCGAGGTTGTGGAGAAACTGGAACCCTTA
>NW_006400094.1:1301380-1303614 GCF_000299155.1 Elephantulus edwardii | reverse complement strand
GCATGATGTCCCTCTCTAAAGACCGGTCTCTCCTCACAACATGTCCAAAGTATGTTAGACGGAGCCTCAGAATCCTTGCCTCCAAGGAGTCACCCGGTTTAACCCTTTCCATGATGAATCTGTTTGCTTTCCCAACAGTCCATGGTATTCTCAATACTCTTCTCCAGCACCACAGCTCAAAGGCATCAATTCTCCTTCTATCCTCCTTGATCATTGTCCAACTCTCTGATGCATAACACGTGATTGCGAAGACCATGGCCTGTGTCAGATGCACTTTAGTCTCCAGAGAGACACCACTGCTCTTCAGTACTTTGGAGAGGTCCCTAAGAGCAGACTTTCCCATGGCAATGCACCTTTTCATTTCCTGGCTACTGGTGCCAAGACTGTTAACTGTGGAGCCAAGAAGACTAAAGCTGTGAACTGGAAACTCCATGGGGCACAATTCTGATCTGACACCCAGAGCAAGAAAGGCTACTCAAAGAATGGCAAATATGTTTTCATGCTCTGTCAGAATCTATCAATCCAAGCCAAGCTCCTCACAACTGATCCTGTTAAGCATTGTTCTTGCTCTTGGGTGCCAATGAGTTGATGTCAACTCATACTGGTCCAACATACAACCAATTGACACCCTACCGAGTCCTGCCCCAGCCTCAGCTTCTCCGACCTGCTCAAGCCCATTGTTGGAGCCATCACATCAATCCAACTCATGGAGATTCTGCCCTTCCTTTGCCGACCCTCTACTCTTCCAAGCATGTACAAGGACGGGCTCCTTCCTGATCACATGTCCAAAGTATGGGACTCTAAAGAGACAAGCTTCTCCAAATTGGCAAATGCCAGGTAGGACTTTCAGACCGAAGGAGATTGATACGATCCTGTTAGGAACAGTGTCTGCCCCAATATACATCAACCCAAACACTTATTGCTCTGGAGTTCCTTCCAACTCGGCATGACCTTCCAGGATGGAGCAGAACTGCTCCAGAAGGATCTGGAGTTTGTAAAGTCTTTATAGAAGGACATTCCCTACTCTTCCTCCAGCAAAGTAGCTGGTGGGTTTAAGCCAATAAGCTTTTGAAAGAATTCAGCAACTGCATTCTTCAACGACTATGCTACAATGCAAAACAACAACAACAACAACAAAACCAAGTCCATTCCCATTAAGTGAATTTCAATGCCTAATGGCCTTCAAGCAATTTCCTAGGTAGTATCTCTTTATGGAAAGAGGGTACTTATGTTTCCTCCCTGAGAGAAGCTGGTGTATATGAACCATAGACTTTCTTATTTTTCATACGCTTTTCTGAGTATAAGTTTTATCTCTTTTTTGTTTTGTTTGTTCACCATCAATATCATTTGCTGTTGTTGTTAGGTTCCATCAAGTTGAGTACAACTCATGGAGACTCACTGAACAATGTCTCCGAACCGTGTCCTACCCTGAGCCAACTTCACCATCGATGACACAACTGTTAGCATTACCAAAGCATGTGTCAATCCATTTCATCCAGGGTCTTCTTCTCCTGCACTGACTCTCCGCCTCTTCCAAGTATGACATGTCCTCAAAGGACTGGTTCTTCCTGGAAACATGCCCAAAGTATGCCACATAGAGCCTCAAAATCCTTGCCTCCAATTAGCAACCCGGTTCCACACTCTCCAAAACAGATCTGTTTGTTTTCTTGGCAATCTACAGTACGTTCAAACCTCTTCTCCAGCAGCAGAACTCAAAGGTATCAATTCTCCTTCTATCCTCCTTAGTCGCTGTCCAGCTCTCTGATCCATAGCAAGGAATTGCAAAGACCACAGTCTGGATCAGGTGTTCCTTAGTCTCTAGACCAGCATCGCTGCTCTTTAGCACTCTGGAGAGATCTCCAACAGCAGATTTCCCTAATGCAACTCATTTTTTGATTCCTGACTGTTGGTGCCAAAGGTGCTTATGTCATTATGAGATATTGTATCTTGGTCTCTGCAGTCACTGTGGTAATGAAACACAAAAAACTTATTGTTGAGTTGATTCTGCCCCTCTGTTGGAAGGCTGAGGAAGTATATCCTTATAGGTGGAGACAGCCTATCTTTCACTCAAGGGATAGAAGATCTGAACCCTTGACCTTTGGGTTCACAGATCAGCACATAATGAGCTTTGCTATCAAAGCAACTTGTCACCAAGAACACTTCCTTGGAACTGTGGAATGTTGTTGTTTGTTGTTATGTGCCGAGTCACCTGCCACTCATAGCGACCCTATGTA
>NW_006400094.1:1284857-1298427 GCF_000299155.1 Elephantulus edwardii | reverse complement strand
GGTCGCTATGAGTCGCAAACGACTCGACGGCAAATAACAACAACAACAACAACATGCTAAGATAGACTGATATAGGTGGATTCAGAAATGTCTCATTTCTCTATTCAGAATGCTACGGATTATATTTTTTTTTTCTACTGACTGCTTACAAATCATTGACAGTGACTTCCTATACCATCCTTGGCGGTTCCGAAAGTTGCGAAATGCTAAAGTTACTCTCTGTTCTCAATCGATTATCAGGAATTTGTCTGTTGCCCACACAATTTTCTTTTTGCTCAGAGACTCTGACTTTTTATTTTAATGGGCAAGTCAGCAGAAAAGCATGCCTCTTTTTTTCTTTGATACCAATGTGCAGAGAGATGAATGTCTTAGCAATTCCTCTGATGAATATTTACTTCAAGAATGAAGATGAATGCCTGGAATGTTAGATATTCAATATCACTCATGTTCTTCTCTTTGAAGCTCTTATTATCCCGTTGTGGCCACATGAACCATACAGTTTATCGTTTCTTTGTTTAATGTCACAATCAGATATTCGAGACACCTCAGATGTAGAACAGGTATTTCTCAAAGGAAAAATGATCTACTCACCTACCTATCTGTAGTAGATATCTTTTTATTTATACTATGTATGAATATAGAGAAATGATGATAGTTACAGAAAAGGGTTCAGGTCTTTTGGTTCATAGGTTGCTATGAGTCATACTTGACTAGACAGCACTTAATAACAACAACAGTAACATCATACTATAAAGTGACTGAATAAATATGTATTTATATTTGGTATATTAAATATGTTTATACATGTCCTAGTGGTAAGAAGCTACACTTCAATCCCAAAGGCAGGCAGTTTGAATGCATCAGTAGTTGCTCTGAAGATGGGCAATTTCCTCCCGTGCGATTAACGGCCTCTGAAAATCCACTGGAGGGTCAGCTTTGGCTCAGTTCCAAATTGACGGTCAACAACAACAACAACAACGTGTAAAGATATTTATTTACTATGTGTATCTGCTAGACATGAATATGAAAGTTGGACAGTGAATAAGGAAGACGACAAAGAAGAAATGTGGTGAGATATATGGATAGCCTATGGAGCGGCAGAAGAACAAAGCACTATGTTTCGGAGAAGGTGTAGTCAGAGCGAAGGGTAGGCAAATTTCATTTCACATCTTTGGGCACGTTTTTTGTCAGGGCCAACCCTTGGAAAAGGACATCATGCTTGGAAAGATGGAAGGTCACTGAAGGAAAAGAAGACCATCAACAAGATGGATTGACGGAGTGACTGTCTAGTGTGTCAGAGATGGTGTGCATGGCTAAGAGTCGATTTTGACTTACGGGTAACAAGGCAGAATGTGTGGGTATGATATATGCAGACACAGAAACAAAGTAAATGAATAAATAAGTGCCTGTGTAGTCAAGCACCCACCCATTTCTCAGTTTGTTATTATGTGTCATGGAGTCGATTCTAACTCACAGCGACCCTATGTACAACAGCTCTGAACCCTGCTCTATCCTGAGCCAATTTCACTATCTCCAACACACCTGCCCCCACTACCCTAGTGACTGAATCAATCCATCTCATCAAGGGTCTTCCTCTCCTACGCTGTCCCTCCAACCTCCCAAGCATGACGTCTCTCTTCAAGGACTGGCCCCTCCTTGTAACATGTCCCAAGTATGTCAGATAAGGTTCACCTTGCTTTCAAGGAGTGGCCTGGTTTCACCCTCTCCTGGAAAGACCTGTTTTGTTCCCTTAGCAGTGCATGGTATATTCAGTACTCGTCTCCAGCACCACAGCTCAAAGCATCAATTCTCCTTCTATCATTTCTAGTTATTGTTCAGCTTTCTGATGCATAGCAAGTAACTGCAAAGACCATGGCCTGGATCAGGCACACCTTAGTCTCCAGACTGACGTCAGTGCTCTTGAGTACTCTAGTGTGGTCCCTGACAGCACTCTTCTACTGCAATTCATGTTTTGATTTCCCAGATGCTGGGTACCAAGAGTACGGATTGTGGAGCCAAGCTAGCTGAAGCTGTTAACAATCTCAATCTTGTCAACATTTATCATATTGCTTTCAATTGACCTAGTGATGAGAATCTTAATTTACTCTTCTGTTCATTAAAGCACATAATGCAAACAAAGCTTCTTTTCTTTACAAGGAAGTAACATTCACAGATTTGAAGTGTGTGTGTGTGTGTGTAGGGGCTAAAGGAAATGGGGCAAAAGTCACCTGAAGGAGAACATTTGTCAATATATTGTCACTGTTTTGATCTCAGATTCTGGCTTGGTTAATAGATGTAACCCACCAGGTGCTTGCTTCATGGTAGAAAGATGGGGAATCTCCTCCCCTGCGATTCCCGGCACTGGAGAACCTGCTGCAGAATGAACTGTGAGTGGGTTCTGACTTGCTGGCAATGGGCTTTGTGGAAGTTATCACAAGGCATCTTGGTGATGCCTCAGCTGAACACTGGGCTGCTATGTGAAGGGTTGGAGGTTCAAACTCAAGCAGCAGCCCCATGGGATAAAAGTGTGGCTGATCTGCTCCTGTGAAGGTGACAGCCTAGGGAATTATGTAGGGCACCTGTCTGTATACTGTCACCTGCGGTCACTACGAGTCGGGACAGACACTGAGACAGAGGGTTTGTTTCCTGGGAGGATCCGAGAGATAGATGCAGGGCATTCAATGCTTGGAAGCTGCTGTACCTACCGGGCAAGGGTCAGGGGGAAGGAGAGTGCTCTGGGTAATTGTCCTAAGAGTTTACAGGAGATTTTGTTCTATGCATCTCAGGAAGTAAGGTCATAAATTAATGCAGAGTTAACACACTTGCCTTCTAATTTAAAGTCTGCGGGTTAGGATTTTGGGGTTCCAAGACACTCAAATCCTGGAATAAAAACTTGGTGATCAATTTCTTGAAAACCTTATGGGAACATTTCTACCATGGGGTGCCCTTCAATTACCATAAGCTCAATACCAACTGTTTTCCATTGACGTTTTTGTTGTCATCATTAGATGCCATTGAGGTATGGCTCATAGGAACCCTATGAAGAAGATATCTGAACCCCGTTCTGTCCTGTGCCAACCCCACCATGTCTGATACACTCAAGCCCATTGCTGCAGTCGCCGTGTCAATACACCTGGTTGAGGGTCTTCCTCTCTTTTGCTGACCCTCCACCTTTTCCAAGCATGGTGTCCTTCACCAAGGAACAGACTCTCCCAGCAACATGTCCCAAATATAACAGACAAAGCTTCACCATCCTTGCTTCCAAGGAGCACTCTGGCTGCACCTTCTCCAAGACATATCTATTTGCTCTTTTAGCTGTTCCCAGGATGTTCAGTACTCTTCTCTGACACCACAGCTCAAGCACATATATTTTCTGGAAATATATAATGGAGAGATGCATTAAATATAACATGGAGAGATGCAGACACAGAGACTCTGAAAAGTAGGATGGAATGAACAACAGTTGTCCATGGAATGTGGAACTGATGAGGAAATTTGCTTGAGAACACCTTTCTGGCTGAAGCTGTTTCAAAGACACACACAAAGCAGCTTGCTGTATTCACATTGTTGTTGTGGTGGTGGTTGTGAGGTGCACGACTCATAGCAACCCAATAAACAAAAGATCTGAACCCTGTTCTATCCTGTGCCATCCTCACACTTCCTGACACACAAGAGCCCATTGCAGCAGTCACCAGGTTGAAGGTCTTCCTCTCCTCTGCCAACTCTTTATGTTCCCAGTATTATGTTCTTCTCCAAAGAATAGCTCCTCCTAGCAACATGCCCAAAACATGTGCGGCAAAGTCTCACCACTCTTGCCTCCAAAGAGTACTTTGGCTGCAACCTCTCCAAGACATGTCTGTCTGTTCTCCTGGTCATCCCTGAGATGTTCAGCTCTTCTCCAACACCACTGCTCAATGCTGTCAAATCTTTAGACACAGAAAATGACAATGTCACTGATTTTAAAACAGTTATGTTCATAACTCAGTACCAACAGGTTGGAAGCAACTCATAGCTGACTCTCCAGTGGGATTTTCGAGACTCCGCAAAGGAGTAGATTGCCCAACTTTCTCCTGCCATAGTGGTGGTGAGTTCAAACTGCTAGAGAAGCCACTCTGGGATTAGGAAAGGAACTCCATTCACAGCAGCCACAGTTATCAATTCCCACTCACAGTGACCGCCGGTCACTGCATTTTCTCAGCATCTTTTTTACACATCCTCCTGTTCTTCCTTCAAACCATCTTGAAAGTAGGTGGACGTGAACTGTCGACCTTTCAGTAACCAGCCCAGTGTGTTCAGCGCTCACACCTCCAAGGGCATCCTGATACAGTGCTGGTGTCTCGGTGGGCAAGGAGTTGAGCTGCTGGCTCCAAGGCAGGAGGTTCGAATCCACCAACTGCTCCGAGAGAGAAATATAGGCAAACTCTTACAGTGTGATTTCTAGTCTCTGGAAACCTACTGGTGTGTGTGTGTGTGTGTGTACACCACAAATTGGTTCCAACTTAACAGCGATGGCTAAGTGAGAGACTGCTGAACATAAAAATATGAATCCTCCCAGAGGTGCATGGTTCAAATCCACCAGATGCTCTACTGGAGAAGGAGGAACAATTTCCTCCTGTACCAGTCAGATCTGATTTGACGGTACACACATACAATAATAAAATAAAAAAGAAAAAAAATACGAATCCTACACCAAGACAGTCATTATTTCTTTGAGCAAACTGCCTGAATTACCATTTTACAAACATTTATTTCCTGAAACCTTTTTGGAGGTCTCAAAACCCAATAAGGTTTCTCTTACGAAGTCGTAACAGCGATGCCTATTTTTTCGTAAATGTCATTCAACCTTTCTGTCTCCAGATCATTAAGTTCTTCTCATTTACTGATTTGTTGTTGTGGGCCTTCTCCTCCTTTCTACGTCATCTAATCATGATTTTCCACCGCCAGAATGAAAAAGATATTGGCATCCCACTGTGTTCAACATCATCAGGTTCCAAAATTAACACGAAGGAAAGAAAAATAAAAAAGGCAGCTGAAAGCAACGAAAATAATCTCACTTAGCAACTTGCAAGGTGCACTCTATTGCAAAGTGGCAAGATTGTGGAGATTATGCGGGTTCTTTCTGCTTAGATGTTAATAGTTTCTTAAGATTTTCTGTTTTGTTTTGGATTTTTTTTTTGTTGTTGTTGTTTTTAAAATCTCTTCCAGACATCGGCCTTTCCTGTCCAGGTAAGATAGCACTGAAATACAGGGGCAAGTCTCAACTCACTTGACAACAAGCAAGAAAAAAAAAAAAAAATATATATATATATATATATAGTGTCATCTTATCATTTTTCCTCCCCTAGTCAGCATCTGGAAGCCTGCCGGGTGGACTCTGTTGCAATATTAAATGCACGGAAATAGATCGGTTCTCGTGCATTTGTGATATTAGTGGCCGCGTTTCATTTTAAAAATCCAATTTCTAAGACTCGCTTATGGAAATAAAGCCATACGCTTTATTGAATCAGTCTCCCTGGCTTTATTTTACATTGACTCTATTATCTGAGAATGCCTGTGGCAGATTAAAAAAAAGAAAAGTCACTTTGCTATCTTATCGCCATGCTTTGTTAATAAAATTTATTATTATTTTTCCGCCTTCTTTTTAAATCTTAAAAGAACAGCCATATAAAGAGGGTTTAAGGGAAAAAAAAGCTAACCTGTAACTTCTAGTTAGTCTTTCATTCATTCTAAGAAGCTCTTTTTTTCC
Source organism: Elephantulus edwardii (assembly GCF_000299155.1). NCBI lineage: Eukaryota > Metazoa > Chordata > Mammalia > Macroscelidea > Macroscelididae > Elephantulus > Elephantulus edwardii. Next base: position 1,292,681 of record NW_006400094.1, on the reverse strand, counting down.
CCTTTTTGTAACATGGTTTTAATAGCTATTATTAAGTGAATAGAGATGGGGGTAGTCACACTATTATGAAACTTGGGTATTGCAAAAGATTTGCATGAACATTAAATATATTAACTCACCCACTGCTTTTGAGTGGATTCTAAGTTGCAGCAACCCTGCTGAAATTGTGCTCAATCAATTCATAGCTGAACCTCTAGGGGGTTTTCCGAGGCAGTAAATCTCATGGGAAGAGAAATCTCATTTTTTTTCTCCCATGAAGCAGTTTCTGGATTAGAACCGTGTTCCTTTAAGGTGGCAGTGCAACTTCTTACCACTCCCTACAGAGAAAAACTACCCCATAGAGTTCCTGAGACTCTATGGATACAATACATCTCCCAATCTCCAAAGGACTGTGGAGCCAAGTAAGATGGCATCATTGACAATTTCAATCTTTTCTCTGTGTATCCTGCTGCTGCCTATTGGTCCGGGAGAGAGGATATTTTTGTTTTCTTGATGTTGACATGTGATCCAGTTTGAAGGCTGTATTCTTTGATCTGCAGCAAGTGCTTCAAGTCCCCCTCACTTCCAGCAAGCATGAGATTTCTAGTGCAGAAGCCTTCTTTTGATCCTGATGCCACATTGAGTACAATACTGAGAGAATATTAACATGAGTAGGAGTCAATGCAACATCAAGTACCTCTTCTATTTTTCTTCTCTCCTCTCCTTGCCCACCCAATTATCCATCCCTATTACAAGTCAAGGACTGCAGTCTTCAGTATGGACTGAGGCTCAATGTCAAGAAGACAAAGATTCTCACTACTGGACCAATCGGTAGCATCAGGATGGATGGCGAAGATTTTGAGATTGTTCACAGCTTCAGTTTGCTCGGCTCCACAGTCAACACTTTTGGTACCAGCAGCCAGGAAATAAACGTATTGTGATGGAAAAGTCTGCTGTTAGAGACCTCTCTAAAGTACTCAAGAGCAACAGTGTCTCTCTGGAGACTATGGTGCACCTGATACAGGCCATGGTTTTTGCAATCACTTGTTATGCATTAGAGAGCTGGACAATGGCTAGGGAGGATAGAAGGGGAATTGACGCCTTTGAGCTGTGGTGCTGGAGAAGAGTACTGAATGTTCCATGGACTGCCAAGAAAACAAACAGATTCATCCTAGAGAGGGCTAAGCCAGGCTACTCCTTGGAGGCAAGGATTCTGGGGCTTTGTCTGACATAGTTTGGACATGTTGTAAGGAGAGACAGGTCCTTGGAGAGGGACATCATGCTTGGTAGAGTAGAGGGACAGTGCAGGAGGGGAAGACCCTCTTTGAGGTGGACTGATTCAGTGACTGAGGTCATCAGGATGGGTGTGTCTGAGGCAATGCGATTGGCACAGGATAGAGCAGGGTTTAGGGCTGTTGTACATAGGGCCGCTATCACGGCACATAACATTACATATGTATGTGTTTGTTGACCTACCCACCTAAGCATCTATCTATCCTGTTATATTACATATGTGGCCTAATGATAAGGAAATGAACTGCCAATTCAAAGGCCCATGGTTCGAATCCACCAGGTGCTATGAGGGAGAAAGATGTGCAATCTCATCCCATATGATTAACCACGGGAAGCCAAACATTATACCAAATATTATATGAAAATCTTTGTTCAGGAATTGAAGGAATTACAGATTTATAAGTTAGGATTTCTCTTGTGGCAGATCCTAGAAAATGAGCTGTTTGTTCCCTGCAAGACAGGAGACAGCAAGGGGCCCCCTACAGAGGGAGTGTGACTTCCAGAGCTAGAGTTCACCTTGGAGGCATCAAGGTTAATAGTTAAGGGTAAACCAAATTCTTACATTTGTGGACCCCTCCTTCCTGGGTCAAGCAGAAGGTTTTCAATAGAAAGAGCTTGGCTTCATTTGCATTGAATTCTCTTTGTGATTTACTTCCTGATAATTTTCAATCAAGATTCAGAGAAGCTTGGCTTGGGGTATTCAGTCGAGAACTGCTGGCCCCCTGTTTTATGCTCTCTGCTCTATGACATTCCTGGCTGTTTGTCTCATTATTAATAATTATAAAATTATTCCATTCTTTGGAATCCTTGGTCTGCAACAATTAACAGCCTATGAAAATCCACTGAAGGGTCAGTTATGAGTCAGTTCCAACTCAATGGTACCTAACAAACACCAATCTATGTATTGATCTATATATCTATATTACATCTATATCAGTCTCTTTACCTTCCTACCTACATAGAGAGAGCTCTGCTGGCCTAGTAGAGAGAAAGTAATGCTACCAAGCCAAAGGTGGGTGATTTTAATCTGTGGCTCTCAGGTCTGGTTTTAATTGTTTTTGGTCAAACATCCTCAGTGGTACAGCACTGGTCTGTCCACTTGCTGTACAACGGTAACTCGTGGTTGCTGTGATGTTAAACACTGTGACACTGATGTGTCAAAGGGGATAATGGTTACCCATGGTGGACCATGTTTGGTGGAGCTCTCTGACTAAAACAAGCTTGGAAGCAGGAGTGGCATCCACTTCTGAAATAGCTTGTCTCTGAAAACTCGATGAACTTGGAGAAATAATGAAAGTTATACAAGTGTTCAAGTCTTTCATTCATAGAGTCTCTAGGAGTTGTCTACGACTTGCTGACACTTAACACCACCACCACCACCTTCCTATCTACATATCTGCCTATCCATCTATCTACCTGTATTCATCCATACTCCATATATATCTCCATATATACTCCATACATATCTCTACCTACCAATCTATGTATCCATCTATATTATATATATTTATTTATGTACCTATCTACACACCCATGTATCCACCCATATTATGTATGTATATATCTATTTATCTATCTACATATCTATCCACCCATTACATACGCATGTATCAATCTGTTCACATATCTATCGGTTAATTATACATGTGTCTGTGTTTAAGAAGTGATTATAAGGTGATGGAAGCTGAGCCTAATTTCTAAACATTTCATAAAGGAGAACTGTTCCCATCAATAATATGTGTAGCAGTAAACAGCTGCTTGGTCAGACACATTACCCCACATGTCCCTGCAGCTATTTTTAGGATTCATTGGGTCCGTTAGTTCATTGTTAACTCACAGACTTTATTCACAGTTGTGGGATTTATTTGGGGAAATACATTAGAGAGTGGAGGAGGCAAATAATATCACCAATACAAGTCTAGGCTTAGTCCAGCAGCCCCAAGCCAGATTAGCAAGGCATAATTCCTCAATCAGTGATGATATTATTGTGGACTGCTGTCAAGTCAAGCACGACTCATAGTGACCCTATGAACAAAAAGGCCTGAAGCATTTCTATAACTATCATAATTTATCAAAGCTTATAGAGTTTCTAGAGGCATGTTTAGGAAGTGGATGTCATTCCTGTTTCCAAAGTGACAATGTGTTGACTCTATTTCTCTTGTCCTTTAGTATTGGAAGAAATTGATTATAGATAGAAACCAACCTGGGTTACTCAGTCCAGGTTCACTTCAGTAGCACATCCAAGAAGCATCTGGTTTCCTCCATCACCCAGCAAACTTTATCTCAGAGTAGTTAATTATAAGTCAGCTATTCCTTCAATCATCCCACAAGCAAAATCTTTAACTGTAGCATAAACGTAGGGGTCCTCTGGTTACATCTTGCCACAGTCTCTTCATAGTAATTCAGTCTTCAAACAAAACAGTCTCCATCCTCACTCCACCACCATCACCAGGGTACTTAACCGTGTGGAGAACTCTCTCTCCTATACTGGTCTCACAGTTGTTGATAGTTGGCAAGACCATGTGTCCATAGTTAACGTGGCTGGAGACCACGTCCCTTCAAAGGGGGCTAACACAATGGCTAGAAAAGTCAACTTTTAGGGTTTCTGACACCACAGTCTTTTTGTATATTTATCTCTCTCCCCCTCCCACCCTTCCCCCCTCATTAATCTAACCTATCCATCCATCCATCCACCCATCCATCCATCCACCCACCCACCTACCTACTCTAAACTATCTACCTATACTAAACTACCTACCTACCTAATATATGTATAGGTTTATTGCTTATCTTTTGACCTGCCTACTTATATACATATGGGGCAGGGGCTTATCTGGGGAGGGGGTGGGGAGTCCTTGTGGCTTTCTTCCTCAGAATAGAGAGCTAGCAAAGAACAGATTCATCCCCCAAGGTCTTTTCCTGGTCCTTTGATTTGATTGCAAGCTGATTAAAAATGCAAATGTTGTCAAATGGCTGATTTATGAAAATGCATCCACTTTTTATTCACTGCTGGAAATTAATGAAGGGGAAAATGTAACCTGTGATTACCAAAAGGAACAGAGAAAGCAAGGTTGCGATTCAAGGGCCCTCAGTCACTGATTCCCTTTACGGTCAAATGAATATCGCACTCTGATGAGAAGTATTCAAATAACAACTGTTGTCATGCTGGAGTGGGCCAATTTTCAAGGGATAGAATTCCGAGGACAGGAAAGCACTCAGGAAGCAACAGGATCTTGTGATAAAAAGATTTTGCGGTGCTGAGTGTTGCACTTTGCAAAACATGGATATGTATACTTTGCTGTGGTGACTGCTGAGAATCTGAGAAGTGTGTGTGGGGGGTTAGGGCTTGAACGGCATCCAAAATGTGTCCTGGAATTCTGATGCCAACACTCGTGAGTGTAATTCGATGTGTGTTTGTTGTAAGGTGCCACTGGGAACAGAGAGTGAAGTCTTCTGTCCATAGTGCCCCTTCACTGGGTTCTACCTAATAATCTTTGGCTCAGTAGCCTAAGGGTTAACTATTGAACGATAAGGATTCTGAATGCAGTGATCTGTCAGTCAAGAGAATGACCTTTTATCTAATGTAGTGATGACACTTTGTCTCACTCTGGGTAGTATATTTTTGGAGGAGCCATCCTTGGAGAGAGAGACATCATGCTGGGAAAAGTGGAGCGTCAGTGAAAGAGAGGTAGCCCTTCAAGGTGATGGAATGACACAGTCAATGGACTGACACAATGCACTCAAAGCCAGATTGTGAGAATGTTGCAAGAGCACGCAAGGTTCACATCCATTGCTATTGTAGTCAATTTAATGGCATCAAACTATAACAATGTACTAATCCATTTAATGCAATCCATCTATCCATCCATCCATCCATCCATCCATCCATCCATCCATCCATCCAATCCTAAAATTCCTACCTCTAGTAACTCATACATACCATTTTGTTTAGATCCACAATCAACACCTATTGAACCAAGAATCAGGAAATCAAATGACATCTTTATCACAACTGACAAATTTGCTGCCAAAGAACTCTTTAAAGGGCTTTAAAGGACTTGGAAGTCAATGCCACTTTTAGTTCCCTCTTACATGTGAGAGTTGGGACAATGAATAAGGAAGGCTGAAGAAGAATAATGAATGTCTTTGAATTTGGTGTTGGTGAAGGATATAAAGTATACCAGAGACTGCCAAAGAATGAACGGATTTGTCTTCAAAGAAGGGTATTAAGAAAGCTCCTTAGAAGAAGGAAAGATTTCTCAAGAACTTTGGGTATGTAACAGTTGATGCTAATGTCATCAAATTAAGCACAACTTCACAGCAACTCAAAGAACCTTGCCCTATCTTGTACCGTATCTTTTCTCTTCACCATCTCTTGATCCTGTTGTTAAAGTCACAATGTCAATTCATGTTATTGAGGGTCTCCCTCTCTTCCTCAGACCCTCCACTTTTCCTAACATCTTTTTCCAAGGGCTGGTCCCTCCTGACCACATGTCCAAAATCCATGAGACAAAGTCACTTCATCCTTGCCTCTAAGGAGCACCCTAGTTGCATTTCCTCCAAGACAGATTTGCTTATTTTTTTGGCAATCCATGGAATGGTTCAAAACTCTTCTCTAACACCGCTATTCAAGGGCGTTGATTCTTATTTGGTCTTCTTCATTTACTGAGAGCATAGTGTGGGGCCCAGAGGAGAGTTGAATGGAGACATCAGCTCATCAGCAAGGCTCGTACGTGTCAAACACATCACACCACCTATACGTGTGGCACTTGGCCATGAAGGTCATGGTCACTGGTTACAGGAAAGCGGTAAAGACACATGCTGGCAGTGTTGCAAAGGACTACACCTGCAGAGATGCTTGGGGGAAATCTTGAGTTCATATAGAGTTGCTGTGGTGGTTAGCTCCTGAGGTACTTCTGACCCACAGATGACCATGACATTCTGAGCATTCCTGGTCCAGTCTTCAGTTGTGATTGGGTCAATGTGATCTAGAAGGATGCATGAGATGGATGCTGGAGAACATGGCTAAGTCTTCCTTTCAATTCTCCTGTGGTCTGGAAGCTCAGTGGGAGCTGGTCCAGCACCATGGCAACCTGGCTGCCTCCACACAGGATGACAGCTGGCTGTGGATGAGATGCTAAGACTGAGGAACTTAACATAGATCTGGGGAGAGGAGGAGAGTCAGAGGAAGACCTTCAATGAGCTAGATTGACATGGAGACCTTAACAACGGGCTTGGGTATGATGGAGACAGTGAGGGTGGTTCAGCATAGGGCAATGATCAGATGTCCACAGGATGTGTGTGAGGCATAGTCAACTTGATGACATCCAAAAGAGCAACAAAAGTAAGAATCTTCACATGAAAGAGAAGCATTCTGCTACAGAATCATTGAAACCAGGGGCCCAGTGACTCCATTTTGATACACGACAACTCCGTGTGTGTTGGAACAGAGTTTGGTCCTTTAAGGTTTGCAGAAAATGGATTTTCCAATCTCTAGGTTTTTGTCAGTGAATGGATTTCAGAGGCTGGTCTCTGGTCTTTCACGGTACAGCTCCCAGGGAACAATGCTGAGCGTGGGGAGGACAGGAAGGTCCTATGAAGTGGGGTTTCAGGGAGGGGCGTGCTTGTGGGCTTTCACACTGTAGATGGGCAGGCTGGGACCAGCGAGGGGACTTACAAGCAAAGGCAGCAGGTGACTTTACAAGAACCCACACAGGACTTGAACTCACAGAGATTGACACTCAGGCACATGCATGCTGTGATGTGGGTTCCTCATTAGATAGAATAGAATCTTCTCTGCATGAGTGACATATGAATCATTCCTATAAAAAGTTCCTACAGAAGAAAACAAACTGTCTGCATGTAGCTTTTTTGGTTTTATTTTTTAAGAGTTGAACAATGACATTTCAAAGTGAATTTTTGAAGAGGTCTGAGAGGAAGAAGTCTGAGGGGGTCTCTCTCTCTCGGTCTCTCTGGAAGCTCAGTGGAAACTGGTCCAGCACCATGGCAACCTGCTTGCCTCCACACACGGATGGTGGCTGGTTGTGGACATAGATGAGAGAGAGAGAGAGAGCAGAGAGAGAAAGAAAGCGAGCGAGCAAGAGAGAGAGAGAGAGAGCAGAGAGAGCAAGAGAGAGCAGAGAGAGTGAGAGAGAGAAGAGCAGAGAGAGACAGAAAGCGAGAGAGAGAGCAGAGAGAGCAAGAGAGAGTGAGAGAGAGTGAGAGCAAGAGAGAGAGCAGAGAGAGAGAGAGAGCAGAGAGAGCGAGAGAGAGCAGAGAGAGCAGAGAGAGTGAGAGAGAGAAGAGCAGAGAGAGAAAGAAAGCGAGAGAGAGAGCAGAGAGAGCAAGAGAGAGTGAGAGAGAGCGAGAGCAAGAGAGAGAGCAGAGAGAGAGAGAGAGAGCAGAGAGAGAGAGAGAGCAGAGAGAGAGAGAGAGAGCAGAGAGAGAGAGCAGAGCGAGCAAGAGAGAGAGCAGAGAGAGTGAGAGAGAGCAGAGAGAGCGAGAGAGAGCAAGAGAGAGAGCAGAGAGAGTGAGAGAGAGCGAGAGAGAGCA
>NW_006400094.1:1281279-1284592 GCF_000299155.1 Elephantulus edwardii | reverse complement strand
GAGAGAGAGTGAGCGAGCACGTGAAAGAGATATAAATAGAGGGATATACCCTTTCACTGTTAGAGGATGAATCAGGTTACAGATCATTGTAAGGAACAAAGAGGTGCCATGAACAAGGAAGCGAGGAAGATGTTCAACGAGATGGACTGACCGTGACTGTTGTTATGTGCTATTTGGGTCCCATGCAACCCATAGCGACCCTATGTGCAGCAGCCCTGAACCTTTCCTGTCCTGAGCCAGTCTCACTAATTCTGACACACCAACCCTCACTGCCCCAGTTACAACCGTCTCATCTGGGGTCTTCCTCTCCTGCGTTGTCCCTTCCACCATTCTGTGTATGATATCCTTCTCCAACAACTGCCTCTCTTGGACATGTGCCCAAAGTATGTGAGATGGAGCTTCAAACTACTAGCCTCCCAGGAAAGAATTGGTTTCACCCTCGCCAAGACAGATCTGTTTGTTTTCTTGGCAGTTCACGGTATACTCAAGTCTCTTCTCCAGCACCACAATCTGAAAGCATCGATTCTTCTGTCATCCTTCGTCACTGTCCAGCTCTCTGAAGCATAACAAGGAATTGCAAAGTACATGACCTGGATCCGGAACACCTTAGTCTCTAGACTGACATCATTGCTTTTCAGTACTCTGGAGAGGTCCTTGACAGCAGATCTTCCCCAATGCAATTTGTGTTTTGATTTCCCGACTGCTGCGGTTAAGAGTGTTAACTGTGGAGCTGAGCAAGATGTTATTGTTAACAACTTCAATCTCTTCTCCATCTATCATGGTGCTGCCAAGTGGCTCAGGAGTGAGAATCTTTATATATATGCATGTATATACACACACACACATAAACATATATATATAGTGAGAAATAGAAATCATTTCTATCTCACACATATCACTAATATGTACATGCATAGACAAGCATGCACAGACATATGAACTCTGGTGGCTTAGTGGTAAGAAGCTGTACTACCAATACAAAGGTACGCAGTTTGAAGCCACCCACATCACTGTGGAAGAAAGATGTGCAGTTTCCTCTTGTGTGATTCATTGTCCCTGAAAACTTGCTGGAGGGTCAGCTAGAATTCAGTTTCTACCTGAATATACTTAACAACATATCTATTTCTATGTCTGTTTTTCTCAATCTCACACATACACCACCACACATCCACGCATATCCCCCCTCCCACTTCTTCCTCACTCATCACTCACTTGTAGCGGCTGTGACCTTTGTTTTAGCCATGCAGCTGCCTATGGATAATGCCACCACAGCGCCAAACTGAGACGTGTACGTGTGTGTGCACTTAAGTGTCATCCAGTGGACCATGACTCCTACCCTCTTTGTGAACAAAGATCAAATCTTCCCCTCCCCACCCATCCACCACTCATCTGTCAGTTTGACACACTGGGGTGACTCTCATGTTCACGTGATGCTAGAATATATGTCAGTGGCATGTCAAATACCAGCAGGGTCACCCAGGAAGTTTCCAGGCTAAGAAGAACTGACTGTTCACTTCTAAAACAACAGACCCTTGAGGGGAAAAAAACCCAACTGAAAAACAAACCACTTCTGAATGCATAGGAAATAGCATACACTGAGGAAGCAAAATATTCTGAAGGAAGATGTGGCTGTTTTTTCCCCTGCATGTTTATTACCCTTAGAAGGCAAATATGTACAGAAATGCCCAGTCATGGAATATGAATACGGTGCAGGAAAGGAAGCAGGTCCTGAAGTAACCCAAATACATGTGAAGCAGAAAGCTGAAAGGGTATTTTCTGATTTTACAAACCCTCACAGACTCAGAAGAGGGAGAAGAATGAAAGCAGGAAACCAGGATGAGACAGAGACGGCGTAAGAGAGGGGAACCTTGCTGAGAATTCCTTCTGAGAGGAACGATATTGAAAAGCTGATCAAACAACATGAACGTAATATACAATCCAGAGAAGAGCAAGCAAAAATGAAAATGATTTTCATCATCCAATTGTAACATGAGAGAGTAAAAGTCGATCTCTTATTCTTACTGTTATTAACACATCCAGAACCTTATGCTAGAAATGACTGATGTTGCTGGTAGGTGTTGTTGCGTTGAGCATGACTCATAGTGACCCTACGAACATCAGATCTGAACCCTTTCCTATCCGGTGCATTCTCACCATCTCCGACACAACTGAGCTCATGGCCGCAGTCACTGTGTCAAGCCACCTGGTTGAGGGTCTTTCTTTCCTTCGCTGTTTCCCCACCTTCCCAAGCATGATGTCAACCTCCAAGGAAAACCCTCTCCTAGCAACATGTCAGAATTAGAAATGGCACTATGCATAAAGCATAAGGCTGTGAACAGAGAGGTGAATGGTTCAAACTCACCAGCTGCTCCAGTCAACACTTCCAGCTCAGAAACCCTATGGGGCAGCTCTACGTCATCGTATAAGGCAACTATTAGTAGGAAGTTACTTTGAGGGCAGTGGATTAAGATTATAAATAGCCATTTCGTCTGATTTTAATGCTTGGTGCTATGTTCACTGGGAATAATGAATGACAAATAAGTTCACTGAGATGCCATGTTTTATCTTAATACACAACTACAACTTGGACTCATAGACCTGAGGCATGCTGTCAAAAGCGATTACTTCCTGGAAAAATACATCCTTCTGGGGAAAACGAGAGAAAAAGATCTTCCACAAGAAGGACCAACACAGTGACAGTAACAACAGGCTCAAGTGTATCAGAGACGATGACGATGGTGCAGGATAGGACAGAGCTGGATTCGATGCAAAGGCCATGACAGAGAGAAAGATAGATATATAAGTGGATGGATGGATGGGTGGATGGATGGACAGATAGATGGACAGGCAGGCAGGCAGGCAGTGATGGCTATAGCTAGAGAGAAAGAGAGAGAGAGAAGGAGTGAGAGAGAGAGAGAAAGAGTGAGAGAGAGAGAGAAAGAGAGAGAGAGAGAGAGAAAGAAAGAGAGAGAGAAAGATAGAGAGCAAGAGAGAGAGAGAAAGAGAGAAAGAAAGATAGAAGATACATAGATTGATACATAGATACAGAGATAGATAAAAAGACAGATATATTAATAAAGTGATGGATAGATAAATGGACAAAATGATACAGGAATGTGAAGAGAACTCTGGTAGTCTAGTGGCAGGAAGCTGTGCTTCAATCTCAAAAATGCGTGGTTCAAATCCACCATATGCTCTGCTGGAGAAGGAGGGGCAATTTCCTGTGACAGTCAGATCCCATGTGATGGGACACAACAAGGAAAAAAAATAGAGGATGCAAAGACATGCATACTTTTAATGTTAGATTTTTTTT
>NW_006400094.1:1201177-1280619 GCF_000299155.1 Elephantulus edwardii | reverse complement strand
AACAACTAATGAAGAAAATATAAAAGGTGAAAGAAAGTATTGATAATACAGATAAAAAGGTATAAGAGCTCAAAAAAATAATAATCATTATAAGATAGACAGGGTACAGCCAACATTGTACTAGAAATAACAGAAAAGCATGAAAATGCAATCCAGAATATTAAGGAGAAATGACAGAAGTGTCCAACATACTAGTAGGACAAAAAATGTAGAACAGAAGAGAGAACAGAGAGTCAGTGAGCTGACAGACAAGAGCGTTGCTGAAAACATAGTAGAAGAAAAATCAGAGATGAGATGTAAAGAAAATGAAGAAAATAATCAGATGGTGTGGGATGACAAGAAAAGGAACAACATACGTACAATGTTAGATTTTTGTTGTGCATACTGTCTCCTAAAATTTTTCCTTTAAGATATGCCATAAATTCCTAAACAGTAATTTCTATGAGTAGACAGATTTTTATATTGCTATTGTCAGTATCTAACACATTTCAAAGTTTCAATAGATGTTTGATAAACACTTGTGAAATGGGTTTCTCAACAGTCACTTCTGTGATGGGTGGATTTATTTCCAGTTTGTCACTGTCAGTGGAAATACATCTAGGAAATCATTCATTAAATGTTAACTGTGACATTGTGGATAAAATACTCTATTTTATATCTCCGCATAATATCTAATTTGCTATTCACTGTTTTTGCACACAGAAGAAATAAATTCCATTTTTGAATGGAGAAAAAAAGAAGTGATGGATGGATGGGTAATGACTGGCTGGCTGGCTGCAAAGAGAGGAAGGGGCGGGAGAGGTAAGTGAAACTAAAAAAAAAAAACAACCTCTTTAACTACCAGCTTCAAAAACTTAAATTTTGGAAACACCAGGGCTATAAGTCAAAATGCCATATCTAAGTCCTGCTAAAGCCATTGTTTACTTGAAAGAGACAATATCTCAACTTAAAATGTAAGATTAAAAAATTATTACTATTTTAACAAGAAATGGGGCAAAATCCCAAAGAGGTGGATGTGACCCTGCCCTTGTCACATCAGAGCTTTGGAAGGCAGGAGAAGGGGTATGAGGGGAGACCCACTGGGTGGAATCCCAAGGGGTATGGTCCAATGATTTTAGTTGCCCGTTGGCAACCCCAGGCAGGCCACCTTGCTGAAGGTCTCATTTCTCTCTCTCATGGAATGGGAATTTGAATGGATATGAAGAAGGCATCTCTGCCCACAGACAGGGCCCTTGGATTAGTGCCTGGGGCTCCCGGCCATTCGTGTAGCACATAACAATGGCATAACTTATGCAGCCACCACAAACATCAAAGCTAAGGAAAGTCATGGCCTTCTGCCAGCCACCGCAGGCCACACGGACAGCTGCTGTGGAAATACAAACTCCCCTTGCCGTTTACCTCTCAATTACAGGGGTGATCTGGATGGAAATCCCATTGTTAGGAAATGGCCAGGCATACTATGTGATGAGGGAAGGCCGGAGAAACAGCTCAGAGCATGCACTGCTATCCTCCAGCTGAACGGTGCTGGTTCTTCACTCTCTTACTTCTCTCCAGTACACATATTTCTTAAATGGAGTTGAAGATTAAAAGAAGCAGTAACTCTCTCTAAGGTCTTGTTCTGAATCTAGCATTCATCTACCAGATCTCTGGTAATCATTACTACTCTTCTCTCTGCTTTTCATTTTTCTTCCCCGCCCTGCCCCAGCCCCACCATTTCATCTGAGCCAAATAAACAAGCAAGCAAATAATACTCAGGGTTTCTGAGGTGATTTCCAATCACGGTGGTGCAATGAGAGAGAGAGAGAGAGAGAGAGAGAGAGAGAGAGAGAGAGAGAGAGAAGAGAGACAGATAGAGAGAGGCAAGAGGGAGAGAGAGAGTGGAGAGAGAGAGACAAGAGAGAGAGAGACACAAGAGAGAGAGAAAAAGAGAGAGGAGAGACAGACAAGAGAGAAAGAAAGAGGCACAAGAGAGAGAGAAAAAGAGAGAGGAGAGGAGAGAGAGAGTGGAGAGAGAGAGGGAGAATATGAATATGAGAATACACAGATTTCTCGACAGTCGTGGGTGGAACAGATGGCACACTTTTCCTCCTTCAGTGCCCCTGGGTGGATTTGAACTGCCAATCTTCTTGTGAGTAGTCAAGTACAAACCAGATGCATCACCCAGGGACCTGTTTAACTTCACGTGCATGTGCAATGACCCTAGCAGGGCTGCAACCCCAAACACCAGTGTGGTGACTAGAATCTTGACACATCTGTCTGTAGGTTATAACTCTATTTAGTAGCTAGTTTACCAGTGATTTTTAAAATTTTTTTAAAAGTCATTAAAACTCACCAAGGTAAAATTCTCAATGGTATGTTGCTGTGCTGGGCCATCCAGCGGATACTGGCTCAGAGATGCATATCTCACAAGGTTCCTCTCCTCTTTTTTAGTTAAGACTTTAATGAAAGTTTATTGAGAACTTGGGTTTCCAAGGATTCACTGTGCACATTTACCTCCTTGCTCCACTCCACTCCACTCCACTCCACTCCCTCAATTTGCTTTTCCCTTTGGGAAAAAAGAAATTCTTTCACTGTTGTACAATTGCCCATCTTTATCCCAGTCCACTTTACTATTCAGCTCTTATTCTGGACTGTTATCTTACAAATAATGCCTAATCATATATACCTTTTAAGCAGTTCTTTCCGTCATCATCTGTTTCCGTGCAGCGTACATTATTCATCCCCTCTTTTCTTAGTTACCCCCAACCTTGATGTCAGTTCTGTTTTACAACAGTGGCATTATGCAGTATTTATCCATTTGTGACTGAGTTATTTCATTCTGCATAATTTCCTCCAGGGTCACCCATTTTATATAATATTTCATGAGTTCCTTGTTTTTCAGTGCTGCATAGTATTCCATTGTGTGAATGTACCACAGCTTCTCTATCCATTCGTTTGTTGATGGGCACTTGACTTGTTTCCAGCCCTTTGCTATTGTGAACAACACAACAATAAACATGCATATGCAGGTTCCTTTCTTACGTTATCACCTTTACAAAGTTGATCATCAGCTTTTCTTCTAGAAACTTCTGTGGATTCAAGTTATGATTTGTCTACAAAGAAGCCAGTGCTTAATGGCTATGCCACTAGTGTTTTTATAATGTTAATTAGATACTTAAAATAAAAGGTATTCTAAAATATACAGATAAAAAAGCATGTTTGCAAGGTTTGTTCCTCCACTGGTTACTATTTTCTTTTTTAACAAATAGATACTGCAGTTAATAATTTTTTCTGAAGAGTGTATAAAATGATATTTAAATGTCCAGCAAATGAAATATATGCATCCAAATTTTAAGTATCAGCCTGCAGATTTAGCCTGCTAAAACAGTTTATCCTCTTTTTATTTTTAACAGTCTTTTTAAAATGCATTGTTGGACATTTTCTTCCCTCCTCTGCCCCCGCATTCCACCCTACAATGCATCCCTTGTTCTAGATTCTTGTCACACCCATAATGCCTAGTTATATATTCCTTTTAGACAGTTCTTTCCCTCAAGTGATCTAATGCAGTGTTCAGTATCTATCCACTCTTTACCAATTCTCCCCACAACTTCTCCATGTTTGTCCCAGTTTATAATAGTGGTGTTCTGCAGTGTTTGTCCTTTGGTGACTTTGATATTTCACTCAGTGTAATGTCTTCAAGGATCTGCCAAGTTGTGTCATGCTTTACGAGTTCGTTGTTTTTCAATGCTGCGTAATATTCCATTGTGTGAATGTACTATATAGTTTTTCCATCGATTCTTTTGCAGATGGGCACTTGGGTTGCTTCCATCTCTTTGCTATTATGAATAACGCAGCAAGAAACATGAGTGTGCATGCATCTGTTTTGAGTCTTGGCTCTGGCTTCATTAGGGTATAGTCCCAGGAGTGGAATTGCTGAATCAAATGGTATTTCTATTTCTAACTTTCTGAGAAAGCACCAGATCACCTTCTATAGTGGCTGCACCATTTTACATGACTTCATGGGATATTTCTGTAGAAATCATTTAGAGTGAAAGAAGCCAGTCACAAAAGGGGGCAATAGAGCATGATTCCACACAGAAGGAGTATCTAGGATGTAGATGAGGACCATCATGCTAACAATGACTCTTAACAACTCTATGACCAATGTACCTTGCCCTACCCTGTGTCATCCTCACCACCTTCTCATACTCGAAACCCCTGTTGAAGTCATATGTCAGTCCATCTGGTTGAATCTATCTGGTTGAGGATCTGCCTCTCTTTGTAGGACACTCTGCTTTTCTCACCTTGATATCTTTGTTTCCCCCCATATGCTGGTTGCTCCTGACAAAATGCCCAAAAGTATGTGAGAGGAAGTTTCACCGACGTTGCCTTGAAGGATCATCTTGGTGGTTCTTCCTCCAATACACGTAAAGATCAAAGTCAATTAGTGGTGATTGAGGGGGTAGGACTGATGGGGTAGAGGGAAAAGGGGTCTGGTTACTTAGGGACAGGGATGTTGTATAACATGAAATGTGGAAATCAGTAATAGATGATGGCTGAAGCAAGTGAACAAAATTATTCTCGGTGGAACATGTGAAGGCCATTCAAATAGAGAGATATAGATAATCTATTATTTTCCCTATCTATCATCTATCTATCTATCTATCATCTATCTATCTATCATCTATCTATCTATCTATCTATCTATCTATCTATCTATCTATCTATCTATCTATCTATCTATCTATCTCTATCTGCATTTGGAAAGTTGGCTGTCAGGGACCTCTCCAGAGTACTGAAGAGTAACGATATCAGTCTGGAGACTAAGGTACAACTGATCCCGGTCATGGTCTTCACAATGGTTCGCTATGCATCAGACAGCTGGACAATGACTCAAGATGACAGAAAGAGAATTGATGACTTTGAGTTGTGGTGCTGGAGAAGAGTGTTAAATACACCATGGATTGCTAGGAGAACAAATAGGTTCAATCTAGAGATGGTGAAACCAGGCGGCTCCTTGGAGGCAAGGATTCTGAAGCTCCATTTGACATACTTTGCACATGTTATAAGGAGGTACTAGTCCTTGGAGAGGGATGTCATGCTTGAGAGGGTAGAGGACAGCACAAGAGAAGTCCCTCTATGAGGTGGATTGATTCAATGACTAGGGTAATGGGGGTAGGGTGTCAGAGACAATAAGTTTGGCACCTAATAGAGCAGGGTTTAAGGCTCTTGTACTAGGGTCGCTATGAGTCGCAAGCTATAAGTTACAACATATATATTTATATGTTGTTGTTGTTGTTATGTGCCGTTGAGTCGTTTTCGACTCATAGCGACCCTATGTACAACAGCCCTAAACCCTGCTCTATCCTGCGCCAACCGCACTGCCTCTGACACACCCATCCCGATTACCCCAGTCACTGAATCAATCCATTTCATAGAGGGTCTTCCCCTCCTGCGCTGTCCCTCCACCCTCCCAAGCATGATGTCTCTTCTCCAAGGATCCATCCCTCCTGGCAACATGTCCAAAGTATGTCAGATGAAGCCCCAGAATCCTATAGGATATGTATCTATATATTTACTGCAATGGACTAGAATGGGCTTGGGTAGCCTAGAGGTACAGAACTGCGCTGCCAACCTGAACACATGTGGTTTGAATCCACCAGGCGCTCCATGGGAGAAGGATGTGCAATCTTCTCCTATGCAATTTACTGCTTCTGAAAACTTGCTGGATGATCAGCTATGGGTTGGTTCTGACTCAACGGTACATAATAACCACAGCAATAGGAGAAAAAAAAAAGAGAATGGGCAATAAAAAAAAAGTTTAACTTGACAGACTCTAAAGGAGACTCTTAAATTTTCAACTTACTCTGTTTTAAAATAGTTTTCCTGATGCAAGTGCCAATCATCTGGTGGTGCCTAAGAGTTTACACTGAAAGAACAACAAATAAGAAAGCACCCAGATTTTGGAAGAGGCGAGTGCAGGGCGATATGAGAGCATCTAGCTTCATTACTGCTGATAGGCGAGGGATGTGCCTTCTGTGAAGAACAGCTGGGCAGCAAGTGAGAAGACAAACCCATCTGCACTGAAGAGAACTTCAAAGACTTGGCTTCTGCAGTTGGACATGGACAGCCTTCTCCCCATGTCAAATGCATCTAATCATAAAGGCATGCATTATTGAAGAAGTTGGAGTACTTGCTGAGCCAGTCAAAAGGCACAGTGATTCCCATCTCCTCCGTGAAAGGTAACAGGCGAAAGCTTCCCTCGTAATATCTCAGAGGAAGCAAAATGCATGAACACTGACTCATGTTAAATGAAAACCACTTTCCAGGGCTGAGATGAAAAGTAGGTTCTGAAATAATAATAGAATAAAAGAATGCACGGTCATAAAATCGTTGGCGGGAGAGAGTTAATCAGCATAGACACTGAAACAGAAAGCTCAGGTCTTTCAGAGATAAGTGTTAGATACAGACTATATATGTGTGTGTCTTCCTGTGTTGTTGCTATGTGCAGTCGAGTTTCTTGCAACTCATAGTGACTCTATGGACAACAGCTCGGAAGCCTGCCTTACCCTGAGTCAGTCTCATTGATTCTGACCCACCTACCCCAATTGCCCAAGTCACTGAGTCAATCCATGTCATCCAGACTCTTCTCTTCTATGTTGTCCCTCCATCCTTCAAGTATGATGTCCTTCTCCAGGGACTGGACTCTCCTGACCATGTACCCGAAGTATGTGAGACAGAGCTTCAAAATCCTTGCCTCCAAGGAGAAACTTGGATTCACTCTCTCCAAGACAGACCTATTTGTTTTCTTTGTGGTCCACGGTATGCTCAAAACTCTTCTCTAGTAGCACAACATAAAGGCTTCGATTCTTCCTCTGTCATCCATAGTCACTGTCTAGCTTTCTGATGCATAGCAAGTAACTGGGACGACCACTGCCTGGATCAGGCACACCGTAGTCTGTAGACTGACATCATCACTCTCCAAAGAGAGACAATTGTCTAGTTTTCAACCAACAAAATACAAAATAGTAAAAAACAAGAAATTATGCATACACAGGGAACAAAACTGTCTGTAAAAGAGTATGTCAGATGGGGCTTCAAAATCCTTGCTTCCAGGGAGCAGCCTGGTTTCACCCTCTCCAGGACGGACCTGTTTGTTCTCTTAGCAGTACATGGTATGTTCAAGACTCTTCTCCAGCACCAATACTTAAAGGCATCAATCCTTCTACTGTCATCATCAGTCACTGTCCACCAATTTTCTGCATAGCAAGTAATTGTGAATACCATGGCCTGGATCAGGCACACCTTAGTCTCTAGACTGACAACGTTGCTCTTTTCACACCCTAGTCTCTAGACTGACATCATGAACAATCATAAAAGAATTTTACAGAGGGAGTTAACTGGAATAGACACATAAATAGGAAGCTTTGTTCTTTCAATCTGTCTTACATAGAATATGTATGTGTGTCTTTGCGTAGATGAAATTTAAAAAAATATTAAAAATCCACTATCACTGAGTTGAATTCAAGTTATAATAATCATTTATAGGGTTTCTGAGGTACCAGGGGAGACTTTTCATCTTTCTATTGTGGAACTGCTGGTGGATTTGAACCGGTGACCTTTTCATGAGCCACCTGGCATGTTACATGATGCCACCAGGATTTCTTTTTGACAGGACTGGTCTCTGGAAAGTGATGAGCAAGGATTCTTCTCCAAAGTGCAGCTTGTAACAATCCAGAAATGTTTCTGTATGTATTCTCACACGTGGATGACTCTTACTGACCCTCGTCATGTTTCCAAGGGGGATGTGAATCACCATGGGAAGAGAGGGACCATGTTCCTTGTGAAGTCCTGCTGGGGCCTTTGAACCAGAGAAGAGGCAAAGCCTTCACGCTAGCAACACAGCTCAATACTGACTACGCCGTCAGAGAAATCCCTGTCGTAATGACACCAATTATACCTCATTGCCATCAAGGCAGGACCAACTCCTACCTGACCCTCCAGAGAGTTTTTGAAGGCTGAAAATAGTCTGGGCAGAGACTGTCCAGCTTTCTCTCACAGAGCAGCTGGTGGGTTCACGCTGTCTGCCTTTGGATTGGCAGCAGGACTCTTTTCGTCAGTTTAAAGGGGCGGGGGGAAA
Organism: Elephantulus edwardii; assembly: GCF_000299155.1. Lineage (NCBI taxonomy): Eukaryota > Metazoa > Chordata > Mammalia > Macroscelidea > Macroscelididae > Elephantulus > Elephantulus edwardii. The sequence continues at coordinate 1,272,500 of NW_006400094.1, read as the reverse complement.
GGAGCACAAAATAAAACCAGTGACGCGAGCTATTCTCTGGGCCTGATGCAGACACGATAAAGATATAAGAGAATTAAGACTATTTGCTTGGAAAACAATGCAAGGATTCTCGACTCCAACTGCTAGGGTGTACAGGATCAATAAATACATAACCACATGTCTTACAAACAGACCCAGGAGCTGTCGTGACAATGGGCACCTGTGTCTAGACATCATTCCTGATCTCTAGGAAATAAAAATGCATCTCCAGGCAATGTCTCTCTAGACTTGGTGGTGGTGGTTGCTGATGCGTGTCACTGAGTCAGGACTGACCCGGAGCTGGCCCTCCAGTGAGTCTTCAGAGACAGGAAACCACATGGGAGGAGACTGCCTATTTGTGGAGCAGCTTGTGGATTCAAACTGTGGGCCTCTGGGATTGTTAGTGCACCTTTTGTCCAGTAAGCTATCAGAGGTCCAATGTATTTACCGAAGGGTTGTTAGTGGCTGCCATGGTGACAAGGTGTCAAAGAAAAGAAAATAATGTCTGGTCTGGGAGCCACAGACGGATGGATGGATGGACTGCTTTGGGGGAATAGACTGCCATGCCTTTCTTCCTGGTTCTCCTTAGTGTGAATGCCACTGGAACTTGTTCAGCATCATGGCAACCTTGATGTGGTGGCTGCACATGAGGAAGATTAGCTATGAAGTGAATCCACAGCTCTTGCAGGGAAGGTGAGAATTCTGTCACTGAGCCACCAGTGCTCCATTCATGCAACCATCCATCCATCCAGAATTCATCCATCTACCCATTATCCACCCAACATCTATCCATAATCCATCCACCCATCATCCATCAATCCATTCACCTACTTGCCCATCATCCATCCATCCATCTTCCATCTAACCATCCACCCACCCACTAACCAGCCAGCCAGCCACCCATCCATCCATCCACCCATCCATCCATTCATCTACTCACCCATCATCCATCCATCCTCCATCAATTCATCCATCCATCCACCCATTCATCTAATCACCCATCATCCATCCATCCATCCATCCATCCAATCCATCCTTCATCTATCCACCTATAATCCATCCATCCATCATCCACCCATCATCTATCCATAATCCATCCATCCATTATCCATCAATCCACCCATAATCCATACACTCATCATCCATCGATCATCCATCAATCCATTCATCTACTCACCCATCATCCATGCATCCATCCATCCATCCTCCATCAATTCATTCATCCATCATCCATTAAGCCATTCATTTACCCACCCATCATCCATCCATCCAATCCATCCTTCATCTATCCACCTATAATCCATCCATCCATCCATCCATCCATCCATCCATCCATCCATACTCCATCCATCCATCCATCCATCCATCCATCCATCCATCCATTCAGCATTCATCCATCTACCCATCATCCACCCATCATCTATCCATAATCCATCTATCCATTATCTATCAATCCACCCATAATCCATCCAACCATCATCCATACATCATCCATCAATCCATTCATCCATCCATCTTCCATCTAACTATCCATCCACCCACTAACCACCCAGCCAGCCACCCATTCATCCATCCATCAATCCATCCATCGATCCATCCATCCATCCACCCATCATCCATCCATCATCCATCCATCATCCATTAAGCCATTCATTTACCCACCCATCATCCATCCAATCCATCCTTCATCTATCTACCTATAATCCATCCATCCATCCATCCATCCACCCACCAACCTGAACTATGAATATCTTCACTCATTATCCTACTTCCCTACTCATCCACACATACGTCCCTCATCCTATTCATGGATCTTTTCACCCCCTATCCCACACACCTACACACTCATCCACTCATCAATTCATCATTTTCCCCATTCCCATTAATCATTATATAGAGGCAGTAGATGCAAAGAAGGAAAATGCAAGGTGACTTTTCCCAGACACATTGAAAACGGCTGCTCCCACTGTCCTCCAACCACTACATGGACAAAGGTTAATTACTGTTGTCTGAGGGAAAACTGTAAGATCAGGAATTGAGTGGCTTCTGCAGGGTCATACTGTATGCCAGAAATATTATTAGCACGACCTTCAAAACTGTGTTCTAACATCATTAGCACTAAAGATCACATCTACTGCAAGTGGTTGTTGTGTACTCTTGACTGTGAACCGACTCAGAGTTGACCTCCCATCGGACTTTCAGAGGCAGTAAATCACACGGGAAGAGACAGCCCACTCTTCTCCCGTAGAGCAGCTTTGGGCTGGCAGTACACCTCTTGACCACTAAGCCACCAGAGCTTCCTTTTCTATCATGTCACCCACAGTGACCCTACAAGACAGAACAGACAAGCCCCGTGGGGTTTATAGAGCTGTCCACCCTTCACCGAAGCAGTCTGACTTATCTTTCTCTTTACGGAGTGATGCGTGGGTTTGAACTGCCAACCTCCCTAACATCAACAGGGCTTCTGAATTTGTAATGGAACAGGACCATTTGTACCATTTTGGATCCGATTTAACATGCTGGCTTCTCCTTTCTCTAAACCCTTCTCAGGTGTTAATGTTCTCCTTTTTCTCTCCCTTGGTCATGGTTTATTAATGATTTGCCTACAGCAAACACATGCAGATGTTACCCCCCTGAAGCAAGGAGGGTGCGGGAAGCCGGGTAGAGATGGAAAACAGCTCAGCTTGAGGGGAGGTGATTGAGTTTCATTAGGATCAGGCCCGGGGGCAGCCCCGGGTCCAGCTGTAAAGCCCATGGAACTAAGACACAGAGACCAATTTGCTCCCTGGTAATGCTTGAGTTCGTTCTGAAAGGTACCAGTCATCCTGGAAGACGGAGGAGGAGAGTGACGGTTATCGATCCCTGGGCTTGGCCCACATTCCACCCTCCTCCCACCAGCCTACCAGGTACCAGGTCTCCGACAAAATCTATCTCACATGCTGCCGTTTGCTGGGAAGCAGACACAAAGGGGACACTTGATAGATGTTCTCTAAATGAAGAAGCCCTGTTGGGACACAACCCTTAACACATTCAGCTGCTGAAGGGATGTTCAAGAAGAGTGGCCCACTAGCAATGGGGAGAAAAGGGATCTGTTGGTCTACTTCTGGAAAGATCCACAGCTTTGTAAATTCTACGAGGCTGCTCTACTGTTTCCTGCAGGGTCACGTTGGGTTGGAATGGACTCGAGGACGGTCAGCAACAACACTGACACACGCCAAGAGGTCCAGCCTCTTGCAAGAGCTCTGACGACCATGTCTCTGAGGCCGGCATACGGAAGCTCCAAGGGGAAGCTCTTCTACACATCTAGGTCATCACCATTGTTGTTGATAGCTGCCATCAAGTTGAGTACGACTCATGGTGACCTTGTGAACAGTCATTCTGGAACCAGCCCTATCCGGCGTCATCCTTACCATCTCTGAGATACTAGAGCCCACTGCTGAAGTCACAGTGTCAGTCCATCTCATTGGGAGACTTCCTCTCATTTGCTGACTCTCTGTCTTTCCAAGCAAGATGTCTGTTTGCAAGGAATAGAGTCAGCTAGTGACATGTCCAGATTATCGAGATGATGCTTGGTCGTCCTTGCCTCCGAGAAGCACTCTGCCTGCACCCTTTCTGCAGGACCTTGGGCAATGAGAAAAAGTCTCCCTTAGTCAATGGCTGGGTGATGGGTGGGCGTGGGTCTTAAGGCGCTTCAAGGTGTTGAGGTGTGACCACAGGACAAGAATACCCAACCCTGAGGTCCAGCTGACACCAATTCATTGCTATCATGTAGGTAGACACAGTAGAGTATCCAAGGTGGTACTCCTGACACAACCCACCTTTCTCCAGCATAGCAGCTGATAGGTCTCAACGTCTCACCTTTAGGCAGGCGAGCAGTGGAGTGCTTTATCCACCGTAGCACTGGGCCCCCCTGACCATGTGTGTAGTCATCTCTGGATTTTCATAGCTTGATCATGTTAGGGACTGCCTGTCACAAAATCCATCCAATTCCCTCACTTTGAGGCCTTTCATTGTCTTTGCTTTCTTTGGAAGGGTGGAGGGACAGCACAGGAAATTAATACTCTGGGTGAGATGGATTGATACAACTGGGGTGATGAGAATAGGGGTGTCAGAGACAGTGAGATTGGCTGAGGATAGAGCAGGGTTCAGTGCTATTGTCCATGGTGTCACTAAGTAACAAAAACAGTAACATTTATAACCATATAATAATACAGTAACACTAGGTTTTCAGAGGCTATAAACCCCCAGGGAGGTTTCTACCGATCTTTCTCCCTTGGACAGTTCATGGATTTGAACCACCTGCCCTTGAAGCAGCAATAAAACTCCTTCTCCACAAGACTACCAGACCTATCTTATGTATAACATAATAAATATTATTTCCATACATTTCCCCAGAGAAGTGGTTAACCAAATGATGACGCATCTTGCGGCTGTTTAAAAACGTGCCCACGCACACGCTTCCAAGACTAGGATATAAAATGCGTCATTACAAACACAGAGTAGAGAGGTTTAAATACTATGCTCCCAAGTTCATAAAAATGCCCTCCAAGCACAACAAGCGTGGGTGGGTATAAAGGCATGCATCTGTGTGGGCGCGGAGCACGGCTCTGAATATTACTGTATGCGCTTTGAGAAAAATGACACACACACACACAAAAAGAGAACTGGAGATGGAAAAGCCGGTGGAGAAATGGCATTTCCTCCCGTAAGCACCTGTGTATTGTTTGAGCAGTTGAAGGTCTGAATGTGTTTTCAAGGACACAATTTACACCATGCTAGAACAGAATTAAAAAACGCAAGGAGCTGTGGGGCATGTCAAAGAAGGGGTCTCTATCACACAAGAATAAGACTTTCGGCGAGCTCTGGTGGCCTAGTGGCAAGAAGCTGCACTGCAATCCCAGAGGTGTGTGGTTCAAATCCACCAGATGCTTTGCTGGAGAAGGAGGAACCATCTCCTCCTGTAAACAGCTCCTCCTGTACCAGTCAAATCTGATTTGATGGTACACACACACAAATAATAAAAATAAAATAAATTAAAAAAAAATAAGACTTTCAACTGTACGAGTTTTTAGCCTCTAGTGGGACAACAGTTACAGCGCGTCACTGCTAACGACCTTTACAGAAAAGAGATAAAAGATAACAGAGGATAGGAAAGATAGAGATTTGTTGTTCTCTGGTGCTGCTGATCTGAACCCTGTCCTATCCAGTGCCACTGCCACCACCTCTGACCACTCGAGCCCCTTGCCGCAATCACTGTGTCAGTCAATCTCAGGGCAATCATTCTCTCTTTCGCTGACCCTCCACCTTTCCAAGCATGATGTCCCTCTCCAAGGAATTGCCTCCCTTAGTCACATGCCCCAAGTATGTTAGAGAAAGCTTTGGCATACTTGGCTCCACGGAGACACCCTGGTTGTGCTTTCCTCCAAGACCTATTTGTTCTCTTGGCGGCCCACGGGATTAGTCAGTACTCTTTTCCAACACCACAGCTCAAAGGCATCGATCGATTCATTAGTGAATTAAGGAATTCTGGTAGAAGCAGAACAAGAAGTTTAGGAGGAACGTGTCTCTTGAGCCACAGACGCTCAAGCTTTCCCAGGAGACGTGTTTCTCATGCATGTGTGTGCATGTTTTAGAAGTGAAGCAAGATGTGTTTTTATCTCTCCTTCCTCCTCCAAGCACATGTGCACACACACACACACACATTGCCAAGAGGGGGCACAGAGTGCAGGGGAGCCTGGAGGTGGTACAAGACTCATTATGGGATACTGGCACATCTGGAGGTCACTCTGGCCTCTGGTTCAAGTCCAGCTCCATCCTTTGAATGACTTTTGAGTCCCTGCTTCCTCAGGTGGCCCTGTGCTGCAGATAATGTGTGTGACTCAGCCTCATTCAGTTTTATCCATCTTCTGAAAATCAGGCTTATTCTGTTATCTATCTTTGCATGCTAATAACTATTAAAGGACAAGACAGTAACATCCCCTTAAGATCAAGCCTTCATTGTTTCTCCTAAGATTGTATTCTAGCAAGTGCTTAGCTGGTTCTTTCAGTTTTTCTTTTTCCCTTTGTAGTTGCCTTTGAGCTGTGGAGCTGGAGAAGAGACCTGAGTATCCCAGGGATGGCCAAAAGAACAAAGGCATCCTGGAGGAAGTGCAACCAGGGTGCTGTGTAGAGGCAAGGATGGGGAGATTCTGGGCTGGTCCTTGGAAAAGGACATCACGCTGAGAAAAGTACAGGGTCCAAGAGACAGAAAAGTCCCTCCACAAGATGGACAGCCATAAGGACTGGACTCAAGTGACCATGGACTCAAGCAGATCACATATCAAGAGGACAGTCCAAGACAGGGCATGGTTCAGATCCCATCACAGGGTTGAGTCAAACTCAACTGGATGACATCTAACAACAGCTAAGCATCTCCTAGCTCAGAGACCTCTAGTGGCCTAGTGGGTAGGGAGTTGCGCTGCAAACCAAAGGTAGGCTGTTCGAATCCACCAGCTGCACCATGAGAATAAGATGGGCAATCTCCTCCCATGCATAGCTTCTGAAAAGTCAGTTCTGATTCCAAACCAGAAAACAACAACAGTTCCTACATCAAGGAAGGTTGCTAACGTAAAGATTCTATTCCATTGGAAACACTCTGGGGTAGTTCAACTGGATCCTACAGAGTTCTAATAGACCTGAGGGCAGCTGATTTGTTCAGTGGCGGAATCCCTTCCAGTCATGCAAAAGACCCGGCTGGCTCACACACACTGCTGTGGAGAGATCTCTGTCTGAGACGCTGAGCTTTCAGGGGAACTTCCAGGCCAAGAAAGACTAGGAAGAAATGCCTGGCAATGTCGTGGAATTAAAGCAATGAAGCACATCCTAATGGTGCATAAAGAAATGTTCTGAGCTGTGACTTGGCTTTCCTCTGTGTGGGGAGGATTTCTCCCCCCTTTTATTTATAAGCAGTCAGTGTAGTGGTTAGAGAAGCAGGCTTCATTTCTGGGGAAGCTCCTGTTTTTCATAGCAGCTCGTGGCTGGCTGGGAGGTATAAGGGCACTCAGAGACCAGATTTTTCTAGTATGCACAACTGACTGTGGAGCCATTAATTTTTTTAAATTATTCATTGTTGCACATTTTCTACTCTTTTCCTCTCCTCACAATAGCAAAGAGAAGGAAGCAACCCAAGTGCCCATCAACAAATGAATGGATAGAAAACCTTTGGTTCTTCTACACAGTGGAATACTACACAGCACTGAAACACTGAAAAATGCAATAGCAAAACAGGTCACAGCATGTGGGAACCTGAAGGACATGGCACTGAGTGAAATATCTCAGTCACAAGAAGATACATACTGCATAACATAAGAGTGGATAGATAATGAACACTGAATTAGAACAGATAAGGGGAAAAACTATTTGAAAGGAATATACGACGAAGTATTTTATGTGGGAGAATAATTGCGACAGTAGTCTTTTAAAAGTTAAAAGTTTATAGAACTAATGGGCCTTGGAGAAAACACAATTGGCTAGGTTTTGTGTTAAGGCTTAGAACACAAAAACTGTATGTTGAGCTGGGCAAAGCCAGATGCCCTCTTAAAAACCGCAGCGGTTTCCCTGAGCATCTAAACTGTCCAAAGAGCTATTTCAGGGAGCTTCTTCCAACATCCCTCCCACATAGATACTAGAATTGGAAAGGAATTCTAGCCGAGAACAATTGGACCATTAGCAGCTGGGCCACTTTCATTAACCTAGTAATAATCTAATAATAACCATCCTACCTCCTTCCCAAGAAGATCTCCCTCTGTTTCACATTGTCTACAAAAATCCTATGCATGGATAAGAATTGACACACACCTTTAATCTTCAGAGCAAGACGGAAGATTTTTTAAAATTTTTTTAAAATTTTTATTGTATTATTCTGACGTGTACCATCAAATCAGATCTGACTGGAACAGGAGGAGATTGCTCCCTCCTTCCCAGCAGAGCACCTGGTGGATTTGAACCGCGTACCTCTGGGACTGCAGAGCAGCGTCTTGCCACTAGGCCACCAGAGCTCCCAAGAGTTTTTTTTTAAAAACCCACAATTAAGCAGTAGTTTCTAGCAGAGAATGCTGCTGGGCACCTTGGAGTTGGAGGCCATGCAGACAGGTTTTTAGAAGCTATAAAGAGCATAAGAAGAAACTGCCCTTTTTACACCTGTGTCGCCGCTGCTGGATTTGAACCTTCGACTTAGCAGTGCAAAACTGGATATTGCCTAGTGTGTTTCCAATCAAACCTTTGTGGCTTTATCCCCTCCTCCAACATTTTTTGGTTAATTGATCTTTTACGTCAATCATTAACTTTTAAAATTTATTTTTCTTATTTATTTATTATTTGGACTTTAAAAAAAATTAATGAAAGTACAGAGATTTTGGATTTCCATTCATTCATTGCTGCACACTTTCCTCCCTGCCCACACCTCCACTCCAGTTCATTTTTCTCTTTGAAAAGAAAAAAAAAAGGAATTCTTTCATTGTTATACAATCCTCCCATTCCACTCCACTATGCAGCTTTCATTCAGGACTCTTGTCAGGACAATAATACCTAATTATATATTCCTCCCAAACAGTTCTCTCTCTCATCTGTTTCAATGCAGTATACATTATTTATCCCCACTTAGTTTCCCCCCAACTCCAGGGTCAGACCCACTTTACAACACTGGCACCATGCAGTATTTATCCTTTTGTGATTGAGGTATTTCACTCAGCATAATGTCCTCCAGGGTCACCCATTTGGTAATATTTGGCAATTATATATCTGATAAGGGACTTATATCTAGAATTTATAGAATACTCCAGCACTTCAACAAGATAAACAACCCAATTAAAAAATGGGCACAGGATAGAAACAGACACTTCACCAAAGAAGACATTCAGATGGCGAACAAACACCTAAGGAAATGTTTAAAATCCCTAGCTCTAAGAGAGATGTGAATCAAAACAAGTATAAGATATCATCTTACCCCAGTAAGGATAGCAAAATTCAACAGAACATCAAACAACAAATGCTGGTGAGGTTGTGGAGAAATTGGAACCCTTGTTCACTACTGGTGGAAGTGTAAAATGGTGCGACAACTATGGAAGGCTGTATGGGACTTTCTCAAAAAGTTGCAAATAGAGATACCATTGGACCCAGCAATTCCACTGCTGGGAATATACCCCGAAGAGACAATAACTGACACCCAAGCAGATATATGCACACCCATGTTTACTGCTGCTTTGTTCACAATAGCAAAGAGCTGGAAACAACCCAGGTGCCCATCAACAAATGAATGGATAGAGAAGCTGTGGTGTGTTCACACAATGGAATACTACGCTGCACTGAAAAACAGGGAAGTAATGAAATATTATACAAATTATTCATTTATTTTGTTTTGGCCAAAAGCTGCACTGAAATCCCAAAGGCACACAGTTCGAGGCTACCAGCTGCTCCGTGGGAGAAGGATGGGAAATCTCTTCCTGTGTGAGATTAACTGCCTCTGAAAGAAAACCCACCAGAGGGTCAGCTATGGGTGGGTTCCAACTGTACGGTACACAACAACATCATGACATAACAGCACAACAACAAAATGATCATAAATGATAATTTATGATTCTCATTTGTCACAAATTGTACATTACCTCCTCAAAGCCTCACTGGAATTTGCCCTGCTTACTGTCAAACCTTTGTGTGTTCTCAGTCTCTTGTCCTCTTCTGTTGGTGAATAAACGTACTTTAGTAGATCGGTTCAGAAGGAATATATGATTAGGTTTTACACGGATGACAAAATTCTGAAACAAGGAATGCATTGTGGGGTTGGCTGGGATAAGGGGCATGAAGAAAATGTGCAATAATAAATAAAAATACTTTTCTTAGTGGAGCAAAGCATTTTCCTCCTAAATCAGTTCAGGTGCTACTCATGAAAGCAGTAATCAAAGAGATCAAAAGACAATGTTGGGGAGCTCTGGTGGCCTAGTGGCAAGAAGCTGCACTACAATCCCAGAGGCACATGGTCCGAATCCACCAGATGCTCTGCTGGGGAAGGAGGAACAATCTCTTCCTGTACCAGTCAGATCTGATTTGACGACACACACACACACACACACACACACACATACACACAAATAATAAAATAAAAATAAAAAAAGAATGTGGCATTTAATAAAAAAAAGACAATGTCATTGTGATGTGCTGTCCAGTCTCCTGCAACCCACAGTGACCCTGGGGACAACTGCTCTGAAGACAGCCCTGTCCTAAGCCAATCTCACTGACTCTGACACACCCCGTGGCCCCAGGAACTGTATCAATGCATCTCATCCAGGGTCTTTCCTCATCTGCGCTGTCCCTCCACCTTTCCAAGCATGAGGTCCTTCCCAAAAGGACTTCACACTTTCAAAATCAGTCATCGAGGATGCCTCCAATGTGCGAAAGAGCAAAGGTGTCAGTTCAAAGACTGAGGTGCGCCTGACTCAAGCCATGGTCATTTCATTAGCTCCCTGTGGGTCTGGAAGCTGGACCCTGAATAAGGATGATGAAAGCATCGATGCCCTTCAATTGCGGTGCACTGAATATGCCTTGGACTGTCAAAAGATAGAGCCCATGGACTCTGTTGGAGAAGAGAGCAAGTAGGGTTCTCTTGAGAGGCAAGGATGGGGTGTCTTGGTTGCACATACCATGGGCATGTTGTCAGGAGGGGCCAGTCTTTGCAGAAGGACATCATGCTGGCAGGATCGGCCTGGGGCAGAGCTCAGAGGGCAGGAAAGGAAATGGGAAAAGGCTGCATGGCAAGAAAGACCACAAAGACAGGACAGTGGGAAGAGGACGCTATAATATGCAGACTGGAATCAATGCCACAAACCCACACGTATGCGGGAATAGTTGAATACAAGGCCAATTTGCTCTGCTCACGTCAACTGGAATCACAATAAAGTGTTCTCTCTTTAAAAAAAAAAAATCCAAACTACCCAACAATCCAATCAACCCAAATGGAGTTAAGAGGTCAACCAAGCAATGAGAGATCGAAGGAGTGCATAATGGACATGTTTTGATGGTGATCATGCAAGAACCAGCATTGCTTCTCTCCTGCATGCGGTTGCCATGCCAACAGTGATACATCTCTGGCAGAGCACCGAAAGATGGCATCCGTGTTACCAAGGTGTGAGTGCTTTTGTTTACAGCTTCCTCTGGGCAGCTACCCAAAGATCTCCTTTCTTCATGCAGAACAACCAGGCAAAGAAGAGAAGTTCGTGTCACACAGCAGCGCATGGCGAGAGGTCTTTGGGAAATGTTAAAAAAAAAAAAGAAAGAAATTCATGCAAAGACACTTGTGTGTCCCTGTCCCAGGCAGGCTTTGAGCAAAAGGTCTAACACCTAGTTCATGAGTATTAAAGGTAAGAGGCAAAGGGGCAGGGGAGAAAAGGTAGGAGGAAGGAGAGAAATCACTGGTAAAGCAGAGATATGTGGATGGATGTGTGTGTGTGTGTGTGTGTGTGTGTGTGTGTGTGTGTGTGTGTGTGTCGAGATGCAACGGGAATGTGATGAGACCAGGGAATAAAAGTCACAGATTAGGTCCACTGGTGACTAATTTTATAAAATATAATGCATGTGAGGGTGGGAGCACAGGGGTGACGGTGAAGGGTGAGGGTGGTTAATCAAAGCATCACACAATTTGATGGGTGGAGGGAGGGCAGAGTAAAAGCAAGGGGAAACATCCAGTGTAAAAACAAATGTATATGAACTGCGTCGGTAAACCAGTATAAAAGACAAATTTTACTTGACATTTAAAAAAGCATAATGCATGGGAATGACTTTATGAAGCACAATGCGAATGACTGAGAGTGTGAAACACAACTTAGACGAACTTTGTAAGCAAACCGATATGAAACAAAAACATTTAAATATTTTTAAAAAGTTTTCCCCCACACTGTGGAATACTATGCAGCACGCAGGAGCAATGATTTTGTAAATTACTATCTAATATGGGAGAGACGGGAGAGCTTTTATGCTGACTGAACTAACTCAGTGTCACAGAGATAAATACTGTATAAGATCATTATTGTAGAATGACTATGAAGATCCAAGTGGGGGGTGTTAAACATAGGGTCACACAATTTGATGGGTAAAGAGAGGAGTGGGTAAAGGAAAGGGGAAAGATACGGTGTGAAAAACAATATATGTACAAACTTTATGAACTTTGTAAGTAAACCAGTATAAAACTTAAAAATAAAAAATTAAAATATGAAATAAAAAGGTCACAGATCAATATGAATTCATTATGTAAAACAAGCTACAGAAATGACGGTCTAAAATAAGATATGCATAATGAAACAATGCATAGGAATGACTGTATAAAAGTGGTTACATAAACCACAATGGTTAGGAAAGAAATACAATGTTTGTGAATGATGGTCTGCAAAGCAATAAAAAACCCACACAAAACCAAAAGCAAGATGGCAGAAGGTTCTGGGAGGTTGGAGAGTTATGAAAGCTTTTTGTTGCGTTCTCTGGCATGGAAGCTGCTGCTTCCCAGCAACCCCAAGAGCCCAGCTGTCTCCTAGTACTTTCTAAACGGTAATCCTTGCTGAACAGATCAACCATGAGCTTATATGGTGTCTTGCTGAGTGAGGTGAACAGCCAACCTTTTGGTTAGCCAACTCCCTGCCGTCCATCCAGCTGCTGTTCATGGAGACCCACCATGGGTGGTTTCAAAGGTTATAAATAAGAACAGCAAAACAATGCCATTTTCCACCCGCACCTGCTATTGTTGTGTGTCATCAAGCTGGATTCCTAGCTAACCCTCTGGCTGGTTTTCAGAGGCAGTAACTGCAGGAGAGTAGATAATCCAGTCTTCTCCTGAGAAGTAGCTGGAAGCTTCGAACTGCAGACCGTAGGGACTGCAAGACAGTTTCTTCCCACTAGGCCACCAGAGCTCCCGCATCTATCTAGAGCTGGTAGAGGATTTAAACTGCTGGACATGATTTAAATTGCTAAACATGTGCAGCCTTGGAATAAGCAAGCAGTACCACTCAGGAAGGGCAACACCACTAGTGGTTGTTAAGGTGAACAGAGTAGGAGTCGTTGTGACCTGAGGAACATGAGACCTGACTCTTGTCCCATCCTGTCCCATCCTCACATTTTCTGACATTCTCCAGCCCCTTGTGGCCGTTCCAGTCTCAATCCATTCTTGCTGAGGGTCTTTCTCTGACTCTCTTCATCTTCTGTCATCCTTAGTCACTGTCCACCTTTCAGGTGTATCTAACACATAATGGAAATGACCACGCTATTGTTGTTGTTGTTGTTATGTGCTGTCGAGTCGTTTGCAACTCATAGCAACCCTATGTACAACAGCCCTAAACCCTGCTCTATCCTGTGACAATCACATTGCCTCTGACTCACCCATCCCGATTACCCCAGTCACTGAATCAATTCACCTCATAGACGGTCTTCCCCTCCTGTGCTGTCCCTCCACCCTCCCAAGCATGATGTCCCTCTCCAAGGACCTGTCTCTCCTTGCAATATGCCCAAAGTATGTCAGACGAAGCCCCAGAATCCTTGCCTCCAAGGAGTAGCCTGGTTTAACCCTCTCCAGGATGAATCTGTTTGTTTTCTTGGCAGTCCAGGGTACATTCAATACTCTTCTCCAGCACCACAGCTCAAAGGCATCAATTCTCCTTCTATCCTCCTTGGTCATTGTCCAACTCTCTGATGCATAACGAGGTCCCTAACCGCAGACTTTCCCATCGTGATTTCCTGGCTGCTGGTGCCAAGAGTGTTGACCGAGGAGCCGAGCAAACTGAAGCTGTGAACAATCTCAATTGTTGTTGTTAAGTGCCATCGAGTCGCAGGTGACTCATAGCAACCCTATGAAGGAGAGTCCTCAACACTTGTGTGTCTCTCATCCTCTCTTCAGGTTCATAGGGTTTCCGGAGGCAAGCTATTACAGAAGTGGATGCCATTCCTGCTTTCTCAATTAATGCTCCTTAAATCGTTTCTAAGAGGACTTCAGCATTGCAATACAGAAGGGAGAGCTAAAACTTCTTAAAATCCACTGCTTTGGAGTCATCCGCAAGTTAGAGTGACCCTACAAGACAGAGGAGAAAGCCTCCCTCGTTTTCTTGGACTGTACATTGTGACTAACGTGACTGTCCCATGATCCTCCAAGGACAATGGTGAGTGAAACTGAACCACTGACCTTTTCCTCGGCAGCTGAAACCCTAATTATGGTACCATTAGGATGCATTAAAGGCACGCTTGAATCTAAAACACACATATGCACAAATTCAGCGACAGATTGAGGGCATGCGGACATGTCTATTTTAAAACCATTTAAGACGTATGGAGATGGCTAACTTAGTTCATAGTGGGCTTGGTGACATTTCACACAGGGCCTCTGTCTGTGAAAGCCAGCATGGACATTTACATAAGCCATGGGGCGTTTTTGTAAACACATTTTTTATTTTTTAACATATATAAGCTAATTTAGATTACTAAAATGCCAGCGTCAGTTTGAAACATGATGATGGTGGGAAAAAGCAGTGCTTTGCCATGGATACGGAAAAAGCATGAGTCATTTTCAAGTGTCACACATGGTTTTACATTTTCATGAACCTTTGAGGGATCTTGGGGAGAATTTGGCACCTTCGGAGTCTTTTTGTTTTCTTTTTAATCCACCAACTTGATTGTGAACCAGGAGGATCTGATATAATGAGCTCTCTAGAGTATCCATAGCTGACATATTTGTAAAGAATGGGTTTGCATACAATCCTTCATTTATATGGTGTTTCATTCATGTACATTGTGATTTATACAATCTTTTCCTTACATTGTATTTCATACAATCATTCATATATATATACACACACATACATAATTTTATATTAATCTATGCTCATTATTATCCCTTCTTTTCAGTTCCGAATAAATCTTTCCTATTCCTTCATCATCCCACTCCCATCAAGATTCTTTTATCTTCATGATTTCCTCCTTTTCCCACCCCCTTTTAGGCATTTATGCACATCTTTAAGGCGCTCTGGTGTCCTGAGGGTGAGAAACTATGCTACAATCCCAAAGGCATGTAGTTCGAGGCTACCAGCTGCTCTGTGGAAGAAGGAAGGGTCATCTTTTCCCATGCAATTAACTGCCTCAGAAAAGCTGCAGGACAGTCAGCTATGGGTCAGTTCCAACTTGATGGAACACAACCATGACAAGTTTCTCAACAACAATAATGGTATTATGCAATACTTGTCCTGATAAGACGGACTTATTTCAACCTGCATAATGCACACTACATTCTCTCACGTTACACAGTATTTTATGAACTTGTTATTCCTGAGTGTTGCACAGTATTCCATCACGTGAATGTCACACCATTTCTCAATTCATTTGCTTTTTGATGGGGCATTGGGGCTGTTTTCCATTTTCTTTCCTTTGTGAATAATGCTGCTTTTTGCACACAGATGAGCTTATCTTCTTTCATGTCCTAGTTTTAATTTCCTTGGAGTATATTCCAAGCAGAGGAATGGCTGGGTCATATGGGGCTGCAATCTTTATGGAAAGAAATCTTCAGGATTTTCTTCTGTGATGCGTGTTGAGAGGTATGAACTCCCAATCTGTAGACCTCTGAGGACATAAATAAGTTTGTGTCACCTGGGGACCGAAAGTCTTAACTGAACCTCAAACAGAATAAATTTAGGATAAATTGTATTTAGAATAAATTTTAAAATTCTCATTTTGAATAATAAGTTGTCTCTGATGCAAGGTAGACTCTATAATTTTCGATTTAGTGAAGGTTCACCAAAAAAGCTGGGATTTCTTTCCTTCCTTCATGCATGCTCATTTTCCTGGCTTCTCTCTTCCTCATCCAAGGCCTTCTGTAATGTTTCTCCTCTTCCAGGATGTCCTGCATAGAACCTTTTAACTGCCCATTTATTTCAGACCCTCTTTCCCGTCATCCTTTCCAATGCAAAGTCAAAGTGTTTTCAGTTGCTTCCTAGGCATCTGAAAGCTAGACAATGATTAAGGAGGACAGAAGAAGCATGGATGCATGCCTTTGAGGGTGGTGTTGGAGAAGAGTATTGAGTAGTCTATGAACTGCCAAGACAACAAACAAATCTATCTCGGAGGAAGTCCAAGTGGGGATGATGAAGACGGTGTAGGTGTTGTACCTGAGTTGAAGGCATCTAACAGCAACAAAGATGGTAAGAGTCAATGGGGGGGGTGTCTTCATTCTCCTGTAAATGTGAGTCATTAGAGAAATATCTGAGGAGTTCAAATGCACACTCAGGTGACCCGAATTTTCTGTAGTTTGAACCCACCAGCCAGTCCACGCAGAACCAGATATGCCCATCCACTTGGGTAAAGATTGTGTAGTGATTGTTGTTGTTGTTGTCATGTGCTGTCGAGTCACTTGCGACTCATAGCAACCGTATGTACAACAGCCCTAAACCGTGCTCTATCCTGTGCCAATCTCATTGCCTCTGACACACCCATCCCGAGTATCCCAGTCACTGAATCAATCTACCTCATAGAGGGTCTTCCCCTCCTGCGCTGTCCCTCCACCCTCCCAAGCATGATGTCCCTCTCCAAGGACCCGTCCCTCCTGGCAACATGTCCAAAGTATGTCAGACGAAGCCCCAGATTCCTTGCTTCCAAGGAGTAGCCTGGTTTAAACCTCTCTAAGATGGTTCTGTTTGTTTTCCTAGCAGTCCATGGTTCTGTCAATACTCTTCTCCAGCACCACAGCTCAAAGGCGTCAATTCTCCTTCTATCCTCCCTAGTCATTTTCCAACTCTCTGATGCATACCAAGTGATTGCAAAGACCATGGCCTGTATCAGGTGCACCTTAGTCTCCAGTGTAGTGATTAGATGACTTTTTTTAAGGTATTGTTTTGAGGGTCTTCTTCTTTGTTGACACTCAACTTTACTACTCATGATGTCTTCCTCCAAGGAATGGTCCCTCCTGAGAATATGTCCCAGGAGCTCTGGTGAT
This sequence comes from Elephantulus edwardii, assembly GCF_000299155.1. Classification (NCBI taxonomy): domain Eukaryota; kingdom Metazoa; phylum Chordata; class Mammalia; order Macroscelidea; family Macroscelididae; genus Elephantulus; species Elephantulus edwardii. The sequence continues at coordinate 1,255,495 of NW_006400094.1, read as the reverse complement.
ACTTCTTCCAAGGTATTTTCATTGCTAAAGTCTTTCGTTCAAAGGGTCGCTATGAGTCGTCTACCACTAGACAGCACTTAACAACAAGAGCATAGAGAGAGATCAGTTGGCCTAGTGGACAGAAAGTGATGCCACCAAGCCAAAAGTGGGTGACCCAAATCTGCGGCCCTCAGGCCTGTTTTTAATAGTTTTGGTCAAACATTGTTCTAGGTCATATAGCCCTGGTTTGTCCAGACTGTACAGAGGTAACTCGTGGTTGCTGTGAAGCTGAACACTGCGACACTGATGTGTCAGATGCAAGAATGGTTATCCATGGTGGACAGTGTTTGGTGGAGCTCCCCGATTTAAAACAAGCTTGGAAGCAGGAGTGGCATCCACTTCCAAAATAGCTTGCCTCCGGAAATATGAACCTGGAAAAAGGATGAAAGTTATACAAGTGTCCAGGTCTTTCCATCGTAGAGTCACTATGAGTCACCTATGACTCGACAGCACTTAACAACAACAACAACAAAAGTATTTTTAATCTTGTTCCCAAGACTAACATTTAGAGGTAAGTAGAAATACACAGCATTCTTTATGACTTGGTCTGTACTGTTACTTTGTTTATATTTGGCCTCACTAGATACTTTGGGCTCAAGAAGACAAGACTTATGTATAAATCCACTAGTCTCCCTAGTGGCTTAGTGGTAAGGAGTTTTATTGCCAACCTAAAGGCACACAGTTTGAATACACCAGCTGCTCCTTAGAAGAAAGATGGATAATCTCCTCCTATATAATATACGGCCTCTGAAAACCTGCTGGAGGGTCGGCTAGGAGTCTGTTCCAACTCAATGGGACACAACAACAATTACTACCCATGAATCCAGAAATGCTGTTCCTATAGAAATTTTTAAGGAGCTCTGGTGGCCTAGTGGCAAGAAGCTGTGCTGCAATCCCAAAGGCACACGGTTTGGGGCTACCAGATGCTCCTCAAAAGAAGGATGGGTTAATCTCCTCCAGGGTGATGTACTGCCTTTGAAAACCCAACAGAGGGTCAGCTAGGAGTTGGTTCTGACTCAATGGTACACAACAACAATAATAGATTTTCATATTCTGCTCTACAAGATCCCCCTTTTGACCAGGATCTACCAATTGAGGCCTTGGTTGTCATGGTCTTTAATGGTAGCTGGACATTAATTTGTATTTCTAGTCTCATGGGAAGGGAAGTAATGCTCCAGGCTCTCCTCCTGGTCCTACTGCTTTTGGCAAACACGAACCAATGCTGTCACTTGAATGGTCATCTATTAGACTGCAGGATGCCAATGAGAATTGTTTAAAAATTTAAAAATTAGGGTAACAGGCATATGCCAAGATGGCACAAGAAAAAGGCTATGCACACAATAATTAAAAAATAAATCAAGAAACATTGCACTAGAGAGGCATTCTAATTCCCTGTAGACGACACCACCAGCTCCCTAAGGGAGACAGATATAACTTCAACCCATTGCTATTGGGTTAGGACTGACTCATAGCTGACCCTCCAAGGGGGTGGATTGCACAGAAATAGAAGGACCCATTTTTCTTCCAACACTTTCTCCAAGACACACACGTGTGTGTGTGTGTGTGTGTTCTTCTGGAAGTCCAAGGGATAATCAGCACTCTTCTCCAACACTACAACTCTAAGGAATCTTTGTCATCTTTCTTCTTTGCCAATTCTTCTTCTGTCATCCTTAGCCATTGTCCAGCTTTCTTTCTTTTTTTTAATTTTATTTTATTATTTTTGTGTGCGTGAGCTCCCCTATTGTCCAGCTTTATGATGCACAAGTCTTACTTAGATGCATACCGAGCTAGAGCTCTGTAATAAAGATACTGGTAGGTGCGCTCTGGTGGCCTAGTGGCAGGAAACCGCACTGTAATCCCAGAGGTGCGTGGTTCAAATCCACCAGATGCTCTGCTGAAGAAGGAGGAACAATCGCCTCCTGTACCAGTCAGATCTAATTAGACGGTACACACATTAAAAAACAAACAAACCAAAAAAAACAAAACAAAAAAAAGAAAGATACTGGTTTGTTCCAATGACCTTGTCAATGCTAGCAGCGCATTTACACGGGAGTTAAAAATAAAACAGTTAAGTGAGTAATCAGAACCACCATCACCAAATGTCGTTGTTATGCTACATTATGTTGTTGTTATGTTATCCACGCCTGTGTATAGCCTCTGGTTCCCATTTGTCTGGGGACCTGGCATACCCCAAGCTCACGGATGAGCGTGCCATGGAGGGCTCTGTCATTTCGGGGATAAACTGAGTGAGAGGACTCAGGGAGAGTGAAGACAACGGCTGTGACTGACAGAATGGGGCCATCTGTCGACGGAAGGTGAGCTTGATGAAATCTACTGTTCTCATGCCTTCCTGTCCAGGGCACCGATTCAGGACAAAGCACTGGTTTTTTTATAGTGAAACTTATCAGAGACTGATTCCAGTATCTTAGGGGATGAAACAAACAAAACCCCAATCAGCTGGTAGGAGTGTAGAGGTCTTTAGAGCAGAGATCATGGGGTTTAGACTAGAATTGTATATCCTGGAGTTAAGGAGTTGTGCTGCCAACCAAAAGGCAGATGGTTCAAAGCCACCAGGTGCTTTGTGGAAGAAAGATGGGTAATCTCCTCCCATGTGATTTACAGCCTCTGAAAACCTGCTGAACTGTCAGCTCTGAGTGGGTTCTGATTCTGCGACGATGAATGATTGAGATGAGAACAGAACGGGGAGCCTCTCGATGTGTCCTTCCTTTTTGCTTTAATTTGCCACCAACATTAGCCAGTTCAAAGAGGACCTAGTTTTGTAGCGAGTGTAGATATGAGAATACAACCTTTAAGCTACTGTTGTTCTGTACCATCGAGTTGGAATCCACCCAGAGCTGACCCTCCGTTGGATTTTCAGAGGCAATCAATTGTCCAGGGGGAGACTGGTCCTATTTCTCGCACAGAACAGCAGGTAGATTCGTACTTCATACCTTCGGGTTGGCTGTGCGATGTTTAACACTGGGTTGGTCACGAGAGCTCCCTTATCACACACTGTTGTGGTTGTACAGTCAGAATCAACCCAGAGCTGACCCTCTGAGAGGTTTTCAGAGACAGTTAATTGCAAAAGAGGAGACTGATCATCATTGACCTGTGAAGCAGCTTGGTGGATTCAAACCACGTGCCTTTGGGACTGCAGCACAGCTTCTTGCCACCAGATCTCCCATGCCACACATGAGAAGGTTAGAAAAGTAAGGGAGCAGAGCCTTTTAGGCTTTCAGGTAATACATGTAAACTGAGCCTATTGGAGTCCCGGAGCACTTAACTGTGCTCATGTGAAACCCTATACCTGGAGGCTACTGTGCAAACAGAGTAGGGGAACACTGCATGGTTTAAAATTAAGAAGGGAGTAGGGAGCTCTGGTGGCCTAGTGGCAAGATGCTGTACTGCAATCCCAGAGGTACGCGGTTCAAATCCACCAGATGATCTCCTGGAGAAGGAGGGGGCAACCTTCTCCTGTACTAGTCAGATCAGATTTCACGGTACATGTAAAAATAGTACAATAAAAATTAAAAAAAAAATAAAGAAGGGAGTGTGTTAGGGTTGTATGCTGAACTATTTGGGATTTGAATTATTTGGGAATCTGGCCTCTATGAAAAGGAATGTAGCAGCAGGATTAGAGGGGGATTCATCAATAACCTGTGTTATACAGATGGCACAACCTTGCTTGCTGAAAGTGAGGAGGACTTGAAGTACTTGTTGAAGAAGATGCGAGAATGCAGCCTTCAGTATAGACTGCTTCTCAATGTCAAGAAAACAATCACCCAAAATCCCTGTAAATGTTCATTAAAACGAATAAAATTTTAAAAAAAACAAAAAACAATGACTCTCACAGCTGGACCAATAGGCAACATCATGATGGATGGAGAAGAGATTGAAACTGTCAACAAGTTCATCTTACTTAGATCCACAATTATAACCATTGGTATGAGCAGTCAGGAAATAAGGAGACACATTGCACTGGAAAAATCTGCAGTTAGGGACCTCTCCAAATTACGGAGGAGTAGTGATGTCAGTTTGAAGATTAAAGTGCGTCTGATTCAGGCCATAGTCTTTCCAATTACTACTTAGGCGTCCGAGACCTGGACAATGAATAAGGATGACAGAAGAATTGGCATCTTTGAGCTGTGGTGTTGAAGAAGAGTACTGAAAATCACAAGGACGACCAAGAAAATGAATAGATACGTCTTGGACAGGGTGCAGCTAGAGTGCTTTTTGGAGGCAAAGATGATGAGGGTTTGCTTCACATACTTTAAGCATGTTTCTAGGAGGGGCTAGTCCATGGAGAAGGACATGATGCTGGGGAGGGTGGAGGGTTGGGGAAGGAGAGGAAGACCCTCAACTAAGTGGACTGACACAGCGACTGCTGCAATGGTCTCTAGTGTGTCAGGAAGTATGAAGATGGCACAGGATAAAACAGGGTTCAGACATGTTAGCCACAGGGTCACTTTGAGTTGTACCCAACTCCATGGCATCTAACAACCACAATATACACAGACACACAACTTAATAATTAGTATGTGCTTAATTCTATAAAATAAAACAAGGCCAAAGAAAATACTTTAAAAAAAAAAAAGGGAGTTGGGAAGTTTCTTGACTCTAAATTGAGTCGGATGACAACTGAACAGATGGAACAGGAACATCTGTTTGGAATGCCAATGCATGTTACGGTGGGGCTATAGTGAGAAGAATGGCCGATCTCCTCCTGTGCGATTTACTGCTTCTGAAAACCTGCTGGATGGTCAGCTATGGTTACCAGTTCTGACTCCAGGGTATTTAACAACCAGCACCAACACAGTGACAAGAAAGTTGCACTGCCAATCCAAAGGCAAACGGTTCGAATCCACCAGCTGGTCCCTGAAAGAAATATGAGCAATCTCCTCCTGTGTCACTTACTCCCTCTGAAAACCCAGCTGTTTCTCTGGTTGTTTTTTTAAGATTATAAAAATGTGAGGTGGCCTAGTGGCAAAAAGCTGTACTACAATCCCAGAGGTACACGGTTCAAATCCACCAGATGCTCTGCTGGAGAAGGAGGGGCAATCTCCTCCTGTACCAGTCAGATTCAGTTTGATGGTACACACACACAAAAGTAATTAAAAAAAAAAAAGTGAGGTGAGGATGGGTGGGGCGAGGGAGGACAGCTTAATCATAGGGTCCCACAATTTGATGGGTGGAGGGAAAGGTGCGTAAAGGAAAGGGGAAAGATTCGGTGTGGAAAACAATGTATATGAGATCTGTAGGTAAACCAGTATAAAATTAAAAAAAAAAGTTTTAAAAGTCTGCTTTATTATAAGGAAAATTTAAATATAACCAACAGTACTGAAAAGAATGTAACTGGCATTTATAGCGTTGGTCTACATTCTTTACTAAATAGGCACTTGTTTATTGCTGTAGGAATAGTTAACAATGAAAGCAACAAAGCATGTGACTTGAAAAGGTGAATAAAGAATATAGAATGATGCGTGACAATCTAGTTTTGACTCCACAACAACAAAGCTTTTTCTATCTTTTGTTTACCTAGAAGCTCCGCTATAGGGAGCTTAACATTTTTTTTATTGCTTAACAGGATAGCGAAGAGATTGAGATTGTTCAACGCTTCAGTTTGCTCGGCTCCACAGTCAACACTCTTGGCACCAGCAGCCAGGAAATCAAAAAACGTATTGCGATGGGAAAGTCTGCTGTTAGGGACCTCTCCAAAGTACTCAAGAGCAACGGTGTCTCTCTGGAGACTAAGGTGCGCCTGATACAGGCCATGGTCTTTGCAATCACTTGTTATGCATCAGAGAGTTGGACAATGACTAGGGAGGACAGAAGGAGAATTGACGCCTTTGAGCTGTGGTGCTGGAGAAGAGTACTGAATGTACCATGGACTGCCAGGAAAACAAACAGATTTGTCCTGGAGAGGATTAAACCAAGCTGCTCCTTGGAGGCAAGGATTCTGGGGCTTCGTCTGACATACTTTGGACATGTTGCCAGGAAGGATGGGTCCTTGGAGAGGGACATTATGCTTGGGAGGGTGGAGAGACGGCGCAGGAGGGGAAGACCCCCCATGAGATGGATTGATTCGGTGACTGGGGTAATCAGGATGGGTGTATCAGAGGCAATGTGATTGGCACAGGATAGAGCAGGGTTTAGGGCTGTTGTACACAGGGTCGCTAGGAGTTGCAAACGACTCGACGGAACATAACAACAACAACAACAACATGATCACAATATGCAGCCAGGGAGAAGTGGAAGTCTGGGAATCGAACTGGGGCCTCCCACATGTGGAGGTAAGAATTCTGTCATGGAAACACCACTGCCACAAGGAAATGCTTTCATACCACATCCACACAAAAAAACCTAACAGTGATCAGGGATACTTGCGTACCACTTGTTTACACCTAACAGCAAAACTGCTAAGAGATGAGAACACATAGTCACAAGGGACAGGGCCTTGTAAGTTTGGGGATATTTTTTGTGGGTTGGTGTTTTTTTTTGTTTTTTAACATAGAACCCTTCAAGAATTTGCATGTTATCCTTGAACAGGGGCTATGTGAATCTTCTCAGTATCGTTCCAATTTTTGTGTATTTTTAGTTGCAATTTTAGTGCTTGCTGAAGCAAGCACTGTGTGTGTGTGTGTATAACGTTGCATTAGATCTGAAGGTGAAGGTGGCAGGGGAATGGGGTAAAGGAGAATCAGAAATGAATGTCCTGGCTCGAAGGAAGGTAGGAGAGACTTTTTTTGTTCTAAAATCCCAAGCACGCAGCACAGCCCCAAGTCTCCCCATATCTGTAAATATATTCCCTAAAAGGGCTACAAGACTCAAAAACTGTTGAACACACATTTCAGAAAGCCTTGATCTGCTTTCTCATCTGGCTTGAACGTCAGGAAGTATTTCAACACGTGCTATTATTCTAAATGGAATTGTGAACCCCTCCTCCTCTCCAAACCATTCACCCAAGTTCTCATTCCTGGTAATGGTCTAAGTGACCTTGTTTGGAAAAGGATCTTTGAGGTTGTTCTCCCAGGAGGCCCGAGTGCAGTAGGGTGGGTGCTAATCCCACATGAGCAGTGTCCTATAAAGTAGATAAGAGACAGCGACATGGAGACATCAACACAAGTCAAGGAACCCCTGGGAACACCAGAAGCTAAGAAGAGATAAAGTAAGATCCACCAGGGAGTTGTTGTAGAGAACAGGAGCCGACTAACACCCCAAATTTGGACTCCCAGGGGAGTTCTGGTGGCTTAGAAGCAAGAAGCTGCACTGCAATCGCAGAGGTGCATGGTTGGAATCCACCAGATGCTCTGCTGGAGAAGGAGGGACAATCTCCTCCTGTACCAGTCAGGTCCGATTTGATGGTACACACACACAAAAATTAAAAAAAATAAAATAAAAATATCTGGACTCCCAGCTAAAGACCTATGAGACAGTACCCCCTTTTCCTAGAAATCATCCTGGTGGTGTTCAATCACAACAATCTTAAGAAATGAAATATGCTATCTGCCGTATTTCAAAAATCCATTCCATTCACAGCTGTGTTTTCCCTTCGGACTGTGAGCTAATCCTTGAGAGCTGAAACCACAAGTTAAGTGGCTGATCAATACGCATGTATTTATCCAATGCAGGGCATAGCGATCGATGATAGAAGTGGAGAACGCCTAATACTAGGATGGTGGTGTGGAGATGTTTTTTTTCCATGACGGATTCTGGCTCGCTTTGCTCTCCCATTCTAGTCATGTCCAGATTTTTCTGGAAGATATATGAATGGGGATTGATGATCTCAATGAACGCTGGCAAACAAAGGGAGGGTGGTGAAAAAAAAATTACCTTCCTCTTTGCTTCTGGCATAAAAATGCGAGGCATGCGTTTTGGAACGGTGAACCAAGGCAACCTTCGGAGGGAAAGGAATTATTCATGAAAGGAAGGATATTGTGTTTGAATGTGTGGGACAATGGAAGAGTGTTTGGTTTGGACACACCAGCTGATCTGCTGAAGGAAAATGGTCATCCTCCTCCTGTCAAAAATGACAGTCTCAGAAACCCTCTAGTGGGTTACTACCAGTTGGAAGTAATTCAACAGCACTGGGTTACTGACACGGCTGGAAAGACACAGAGACAAGACGCAGACATACAAAACCAAGGTTATGAGCTGACAAAGAGCAGGGGTAAGCCCTGCTTGCTTATCAAATTTGGGCTTATCAGGTCCACCTAGCTGGTCAGCAGCTCAAAGACAAGACAAGCTACTTTTGTGAAAATCAGAGCCTTGAGAACCCTACTCAGGCAGTTGTACTCTCTGTAGCGTCACCATAAGTTAGCATCAACTTGTAGCCCTCAACGATCAATAACGTGACTGGGGATACTCACGGTTGTGGGGACAACGGACGTCGGTTAAGGGTGGTGGAAATTTCTGGATGCTCTATTGATAATGTTGGTTGCTCAACTGTTTGGGGATATATGTACCCATCACTACAAAATTAAGGTATCGTTTGGAGGTAGCTTTCTGTGTTTGCAATTATTTTTGCACCCATGGCATCAACTTCTGTGATGGGTGAGTGGGACCGTTTGTACGTGCAGGTGGTGCACCTGAAATCTTGGTGTGAAGGAAGTCAACTCATCTGAATTTCTTAGGTGAAGCTTAATTGAGTCTTAGCTGCTGCCAGAGAAATACCACCACTGGATGGGCTTCTTTTTGATGCTGTAACCTGTGACCAAATGGTTATCTTAACAAAGAGAAAGGCATCTCCTCACAGTTCAGGGGTTGCCTCATAGAGTCTGACTCATAAAGATGAACAAAACCCTGTCTGATCTTGCACCACCCTTGCAACTTGGACTCTTCCAAGTATAATGTCCTTCTTCAGGGATTGGACTCTCTTGACAACATGCCCAAAGTATGTGAGGCAAAGCACTCTTATCCTTGCTTCTAAAGAGCAATGTGGCTGAACGGCAAAACATCGGTTTGCTTTCTTTGGCAGCCCATGGGATAGTCAACCCATGTGGCCAACACCACAACTCAAAGGCATCAATTCTTCTTTGGTCTTAGCCATTGTCCAACTTTCACAATGCATATAAAGCAATTGCAGAGACCAGAGGGGTGTGTATGAGAGAGAGAAAAAGAGAAGGAGAGGGAGAGAGGGAGAGAAGGAGAGGGAGAGGGAGAGAGAGATGATGGACACAGAAAGATAGGCACACAGAGAGGTATAAACTCAACTCATTACCCTCAAGTTGGAACTAACTCAGAGTTTCCTAGGCTGTAAACACATAAGAAAAGAATGGTCATTGTCCTCCCACAGAGATAGTAGTGGACTCGAACTTCTATAGAAGTTTAAGAGTCTTCGACTAGAGCTCCCTAACATAGAAGTCCAGGTAGGATTAGAGAAAGAGATATGTATCACTGGTCCTTTTCCTTTGGAGAACCGTAAGAGAGCTCCTAGGACACCTGGCTAGCCGTCCTGTCCAGCAGCTTCTCATGTGAAGTCTGAGGAGACCATCCAGAACTTCACCTGCACAATCGTGAAGAAAGTCAGCAAGACACATTCCCACAGAATTTACAACTGTTCTTTCTCTACTGCAGCTACAGGCATTTTTCTCCACCTGGGTGAGAACGGTGGCTTCCCTTTTGATATGACCAGTCCCCAAAGGATGAAGGGTGAAGTCATAGAGGATTCAGGGTCTGTGTGTGTCATCATTCTGGAGAAAGAAGTCCAGGGGATGCAGTAACTCTGAAGGGTACATCTAGTGAGCTCAACCATTTGATCCTATTTGGAGTCATTTACTCAATGGCTGTTACAAGTGGATGACACTTCTTTTTAATAGCTTACGTCTGGGCATACACTTCCAGATTTGATGGGCTTTGGGGAAACATGAGCTGACAGAGTTAGGCTTTGCCCACAGCCTTCCTGCTGGGGAGTGGCATTCTATTTGGTTCCGAGTCACACCGGTGACACCAATAATTAAACTGCAACACGGGTCCTGGGAAAAGTGCAGCCTATTCTTAGTATGTGAGAGAAAGTCAAGGAGGGCAGCCCTTCAAGGGAGGAAATGTTACGATTATATTATCATTATTATTTTTTTTCCTGGAGTGTGGATGCTTTCCAGTACCTAGTAGAATTTCCCCTCTAACAGATACAAGCTCATCCTTAAAAAGCAATTTCAGAATTTCAGGTCTGAGAGTAATGGAAAGCATAGTTTTGAAAACTATAATTTGAGATAAGATAGCTCTCTTGTTTTTAGGTTCTTCCAGTCAGTTCTGGCTCAAAAGGGTAACTGAAAGAAATGCTGTCTCTTCTTGGGCCATCCTCAAATCCCTGCTGTGTTTAACTGTTACAGCCACTGTGTCAATCCAGCTACCTGGGAGTCTTTGGGTGTTTTTTTTTTCTTCCTTGTTGTTGTTGTTGACCTGCTACTTTATCAAACATGATACTCTTTTCCAAGAATTGGTCCCCACCTAACACTATGTCCCAAGTACATGAGGTGAGGTCTTTTTTTAAATTTTTTATTATTGTGTGTGTGTGTGTGTGTGTGAGTGTACCATCAAATCAGATCTGACTGGTACAGGAGGAGATTGTTCCTCCTTCTCCAGCAGAGCATCTGGTGGATTTGAACTGTGCACCTCTGGGATTGCAGTACACCTTCTTGCCACTAACTCGGCCACCAGAGCTTGCCAAGGTGAGGTCTTGCTATGCTTTATTCTACAGAGCACCATGAGACAAACTGGTCTTAGAGTAACACAGGTAGATTAACCATGAGTGCTGGGAGATAATACATAATTTTGCAGGACACAAGTCCAACTATAATCGTAGAAGAATCTAGAAGACGCTCAAAAAGGAATCCAAGTTCTCTGTGCCAATGTGTCTCATTCAAATTTGAATATCCCATAGAAGCCTTGTCTGTATGTAAGAGAATGGTTCTATCTTCACATCAGGTAACTCGGCTTAATGTTGTTTCTGTTAGGTGTCACCAAGGTGAACATCTCGGAATCTCTGACAAAGTTCTACATGTGTCCACTTACAGTACTTCCTTGGTCCTGCCCTGCTGATCTGGACTGAACACTCCCCCAAACCTCATATCCTTGGATGTAATCACATTTCAGGTTTTGGGTTTTCGTTGCTATGTAGGGGAAGGTATATCTTAAGCCAATCACGTTTGGCATACAAAAGAAGCAGTTTAGGCAAGGAAACAAGTCAGCCTGCAAGGTGGGAGAGGGATGTCAGGTAGAAATGTCACCACCTTAGAATGTCTTGTCCTTGGGTGCCTGCCAGTCAACCACAACTAACAGTGATCCCAGGAACAACAGATGTGAACTTTGCCGTATCCTGAGTGAATGTCAAGCCCATGGTTGCACTTACTGTGCCAATCCATCTTGCTGAAAGTCTTTCTCTCTTTAGCAGCATATCCTCTGCTTTCCCAAGCTTGATTTCAAAGGATTGACCGCTTTTGACAGCATATCCAAAGTATGCGAGACCGAGTTTCTTTTTCATTGCCTTGAAGGAGCACCCTAGTTAGATGCCCTTCAAGATAGTGTTGTTTGTTCTTTTGGCATTCCATGGAATAGTCAATACTCTTCTCCAACGCCACAATTCAACTTGAGCTCTCAAATGCTGAGAAAGACAAGGACTTTATCTTCAAGTTGACAGAGAGAGACTTCACTTCGAGTCAGTGTCCTTGTGCCTAGTAAGGCAAAGGGACAACAAAAATGAAGAAGATCTTTAAGGAGGGATTTAATATCACAACTGCCACAAAGTGCCCCAACAGAGCAAGAGATGGTGTGAATGGTACATGGTCAGGCAAAATGTCCTTCTGTCGTACACACAAGGTCACTGTGAGTCAGAGCTGACTCAACGACACCCAATAACACTGATCCTTGGGCTGTGAGATAATCTAAAGTTCTTTACAGCTACCAACTCACTCAGGGAAAATGATCAATCTTGATAAATCTTTCACATCTCTTTGCTGTCAAGTCATAAATGACTCAAAGCTGACCCTCCAGGAGTCTGTGGTGTTGGAGAACAGAACTGAGTATCTTACTGCAAAAATTAAGGTTTGAAGGAAGTATAACCAGCATACTCTTGGAGGCAAAGATGCTGAGAAAGTATCTCCCATAATTCGGGCATGTTGTCAGGAGGGGCCAGAGTTATGGGATGCAGAGTAAAAGGTCTTTTATTTCTCTTAAATGTCCGGGCCTTGGCAGCCTCATGGGACATTTCTAAGTCTGTCCAAAATGGTCACTAGGAGCTGAGATGGACCCCTCGGCAAACAGTTTAATTTAGCTAAATATGCATGTTCACTGCTTAACTACTAGCTAAAAGATTGGAAGTTAAAACTCAAGCAGAGACTTGTGGGAAGGCAAAGTATGTTGATGTGTGTCTGCAAGATCAGAGGAGTCTTAAGCACACATTGGGAGCAGAAATCCACTGGACAGCAACTAGCAACAACATAGATCTGTTCACTGGTCTACATGTGCCATCATGGGTAGACCTAGTATGATACCATAGTGAGGGTGCTGTAAAGCGCCATGGAGTCAGCTCTGACTTATAATAACTTCAAGTCCATAAGAACATAACACTATGCTGTCTTGTCCCATCCTTGCAATTGTTGCTATGTTTGAGCTCATTGCTGCAGTTACTGTGCCAATCCATCGCAATGACGGTCTTCCTCTCTATGTCACCAAACATTCAGTTCCTCTCTTTTTCTCTCTCATTGTCAACAAGCTGAAACCAAATCACAGTTGACTTACCACTGGGTTTCCACCACCATAAACTGCATGGGAGGCAATTGCCTACCTTTCTTCTAAGAAGTCGTTGATGGATTAGTACCACCAGAGGAATCAGCCTTTCAGATATCAGTACAACTCCTGTATTACAAGAACCGTTTGACAAGACATAACTATAGGACTGCATTAAGGATTAATCCTGGTATCATCTACTTATTCGGGGAGATTTCATATTTTTCTTATTCTAGGAACACATGGTTCCACTTAATTGTTGAAGCTATCCTAGTTTTTGGCCCCCTTATTTTTCACTATCTTTAAGGCATCCATCCAATGGGTCAAGAGTTGTGTTGCCAAACCAAAGGCAGGTAGTTCAAATCCACCAGCTGCTCTGTGGAAGAAAAATGGGCAATCTCTTCCCACACAATTTTCAGCCTCTGGGAATCCCTGGGGAGAGACAGCTATGAGCTGGTTCTCACTCAAATGCACAAAATACCATCATCCAGAAAGGTCTCTGTACTGAACCGAACGTGAGTGTTCTCCTATTTGGGATAAGTCTGGGACAAACAGAAACACAGCTGGCTGTTAATAACCAGCAGTCATAAAACACCATCCGTCAATACTATGGAATTTGACACACACCACTCATCTAACTGTGATATCATGATGGTTTGCATGTTACCATGATGCTGGAAGCTTTTGTAAACGGAATTTCCAGCTGAGTCACCCATAGAGGAGAGGTTTCAGTGAAGCTTCTAGATGAAGGTAGTCTAAGAAGAAGGACGTGGTGATCTATTTTTCTAAAAACTGTCCAGTAACAACCTCAGGAATCGCAGCAGTGCTATTGCCCAGACAGTGACAGAAGGTAAGGTCCTCATGGTGGAAGGCATCCAAAATACTACAAGACTGACTCACCAAAGTCCTCAAGTCCTCTACTCCAAACAAAACCCACTGCTGTTGTGTCTCTTCCAACCCCTGGAGATCCTCCCACCAGGTTTCTGAGATCTCTCCCAGGGGAGCAGCCCATCTTTGTCCAGTGGACCGCTTTGAAAGTTGGCCTCCCTGATGTAGATCGGGTCAAATTTCAGGACCCTTGTTGGCTGATGTGATGTGACCCCAATGGAGAAGAAACAGCTATAAGCAATCATCTTTAATTGGAATGTGGAAGGCATGAAACAGGACTCCAGGGAAGTTGAAAGTCAAAAAGGAAACGGAATGTATCAAGATAAAGATCGTAAGTGTGAGCTGAGATGGATTGGTATTGGACAATCTGAAGAAGGTAACTCATATCACCTGTTATGCATCAGAGAGCTAGACAATGACCAAGGAGGATAGAAGGAGAATTGATGCCTTTGAGCTGTGGTGCTGGAGAAGAGTATTGAGAATACCATGGACTGCTAGGAAAACAAACAGATCTGTCCTGGAAAGGGTTAAACCTGGTGGCTCCTTGGAGGCAAGGATTCTGAGGCTCCGTCTAACATACTTTGGACATGTTGTGAGGAGAGACCGGTCCTTAGAGAGGGACATCATGCTTGGTAGGGTGGAGGGACAGCGCAGGAGTGGAAGGCCCTCTATAAGGTGGATTGAGGCAATCAGGATGGGAGCGTCAGAGACAATGCAATTGGCACAGGACAGAGCAGAGTTTAGGGCTGTTGTACATAGGGTCGCTATGAGTGGCAAGCGACTCAACAGCACATAACAACAAGAACCATGTTGAAAACAACAATCTAAAGAGGCAGAGTGTCACATCATCATCAAAAAGAGCATTTCCAGATCTATTGTAAAGTACACCACTTTCAGTGAGAAAGATAACATCCAGATATCTATGTGGAAGATCAGAAAGAATTGTTGCCTATGAACTATGATGCCAGAAAAGAGTACAGAAGATCTCATGGTTTGCCACAGGAACAAACAAGAATGTCTTGGAAGGAAGTGCATCCAGGGTGCTTCTTAGAAACAAGGATGGTGATGATGGTCAACCTGACAGCACCTAACAACTACAGGAAGACCAGTTAAGAGGATTATTACCCAAACACACACAACAACAACAAATTCAAAAGGTGAAGAAAAAGCAAACTTTCCTCACCTCTTACAGTCTGGAATTGATCAAATATTCAATCAATAATTACTGGGGATTGGAATGTGAAAGCTAAAAACAACAGTGGAGAATCCGTCGTTGGGAAAGATGGCTGTGGTGATGGATGTGATTGTGAAGACAGGATGGCAGAATTCTGCAAGACAGGCCAGTTAATGATTGCAAATATATTTTGAACACCACTATAAATGGTGACTATATCCATGGACCTCAGTAGGCAGAATACACAGGAATCCAACTAACTATATCTGCGAGAAGAGATTATAAAGATGGTCAATAAGAAGTGTGAACTGACTGTGGAACAGACCAGCAACTGCTCATATGCAAGTTCAAGCTGAAGCTGAGGAAACCGAAAACAAGCTTTCTTATGACAAAATAGGACTCTGAATCTATCCCACCTAAATTTAGAGGCCATCAAAGAATCAGTCAATGAATAAGAACAAAGAGCAAGTAATGAATTTTAATGAAAGTGTTGAGAAAGTAGCTTGAGATGAGATCATGGATTACTTAAAGAATAAGCCCATCTCTTTCTCAGAAGAGCTCCAACCCAGGTGCTCTTTACAAAGGAGAGTGGTGGGACTTGACCTTACATACTTTGGGCATATTATTATGAGGGGCCAGTCCCTGTAGAAGGACACCAGGCTGGATAAAGCAGATGGCCAACCAACGAGAGGAAGCCACTCTATGAGATGGACTGACACAGTGATTACAACAAAGGGCAGAAGCATGGAAGTGATTGTAAGGAGTGGGCAATAATTTGTTCTGTTACACAAAGGGTTACCGAGAACCAGAGCTGACTTTATAGTATCCAACAATAATGACCATTTCAAATCATGAGCATATTCTATGAGGTATCACCTCTGATGATAATAATAATAATACTAATAATTAAAATATCTGCTGATAAACAGATTGCCTGCTCTGATGACATATCATGTTTAAATTACAAACCTACTCTCTCTTAGTCTCCAAAGGCTACTAAAACAGAAATATCACATGTAGGTAGTTTTTAATAAACAGAATTGATTTTTTTTTCCACAACTCTGGCCATGGGACACATCCTTGTCTCTTTTGGGCTCTCTTGGTTGGGTTTGTAACCTCAAAATGGCACCAGCATTCCTTCAACAACTCTACTAGTTTCCATGCCGCATCCACTCCTTGTATCTCCAGTGTGGGTGCCTTAGAACATAACCTACAGAAGTATAGCCCCATTAACACAACTACCATCAAATGGGATGACATCTACAGAACCCATTTCAAACACTAAGTCCATGAGCTGATTTCAACTCAACACCCTTGAGTGGATTCCAACTGAACACCCTTGAGAGGATTCGAAGCCAGCACCCTTGAGTTGAGTCAACTCAACACACTTGAGTTGATTCCAATTCAGCACACTTGAGTTCATTCAAACTCAATGCTCTTGAGTTGAACCCAACTCACACCCTTCAGTTGATCCAACTCAGCATCCTTGAGTTGAACCAACTCAACACCTTTGAGTTGATTCCAACTCATAGTGACCATTTGCTGCATTTCTGAGGCTATAAATCTGAACAGAAGGAGCCTGCCCATCATTCTCCCTTGAAGGCCCTGGTGGGTTTTAATAGCCAAGGATGAGTCCTTTAGTTAGCATTGCAACATTGTAATGGCCATGCCATGCATCTCATGGTGGTTGTTGCTGTTAGGTGCTACAGAGGCAAATATGATTACTAGTAACCTTATGAACAACAGATCTGAACACTGTCCTATCTTGTACCATCCTCATCATCTCCTATATACTTGAGCTCATTGCTGCAGTCACTCTTTGGATTCATCTCATCGATGAAGGTCTTCCTCTCTTTCGTGGACCCTCCACCTTTCCAAGCATGAGTCTCTTTCCAAGAAATAGCAAGTCCTAACAATTTGGCTTAGAGAAAGTGTAGCCAGAGTGCTCCTTAGAGGCAAGGAAGGCGAAACTTTACCTTTTTATAAGGTAGAGGCCACCTCACTGTGTCAGGAGCAAAGGCTGGTAGAGCCCAAGGCTGAACTGTTTGTCAGAGGTTAGCATTTACAACCTATGTGGAGGAATACAATTCAAGGCATCTCACAGTGGGACCTGCCCTTTGCATAAAGGCAAGGTAACGCCTTCTTTTGAATTCCACAAAGACCTTCCAATTCCAGCTATGGTATAAGTGTAATAAAAGAAAGAAAGAAAGAAAAGCTAGAATAGGGATCATCTGGCAGAAGAAGTAAACACATGAGCAGAATGAAAAGGTCAGGCTGCTTCATGCCTCTCTTTCTGGGAAAATGGATGACAGAGAAAATTCATTTGGCGTCTAATAGAAATGTGTGGGACAAAATTCTCCCTCTCCTGCTGTGAAATCACTTAATTCGGTTTTCAAGAGCAGAATAATAGATGCTGAAGATTCTTAACTTTTCCTGAACGTGCTTGTCTTTTCTTATTGCGTGGAAACATTTTTTTTTAAAAGAACAAAATGAACAAGCCCTTCATAGCTTGTTATTTTACAGCTTTTGAAGTCAGAGTGAAACATCTTCAATTTAAAAAACTTTGGTCCGAGAAGTCATCTAGGATTGTGTCTTTAAAAGAGGATGCTGACTTAAAAAAAATCTAATTCTGGTAAAAGCTTTACAAGGGGGCTCGGGGAACCCCGTTTTATAAAAAAAACTTGATCAAAATATAAGGTAGGGGAAAGCAGGATTCCACTGTGGGTCCAGCAATGAATGTATGGAAAAGAATATGTGAGGATAGCAGATTGAAAAAACTGATTGGCTTTGTACACTTCCACCAACATCACAAGAAACAAAAAAGAAACAACTACATTCGAAAAAGCAGATTGACTCCATTTAAAGGCCCATGGGTAGCATGTTCTGGTTAGATATTTTTTCATTATAATGATAGAGGAACAAACAATCTTCAGAAATGTGTAAAATGTCTCATTTGCCCATGATATGTTAATATTGATGAGGGAGCAGGCTGGAAAATCTCCTCCCATGTAATTCACTGTCTCTGAAAACCTGCTGGAGGGTCAGCTAGGGGTCAACTCCAACTCGATGGTATACACACAACATCATCTAGGTATATAAAATATGTCAATAGCACAAACTCCTATCCTTCCCCTGGACATGAGGAATATTACTGAAGTGGTTTTAAAATATAATCAGCCTATTTTTGCTAAATAATTAGAAATATCAAATATACATTAAGGGAACTATAGAAAGAAAGGTAAAGAGAGGAGAGGGAGAGGAGAGGAGAGGAAAAAAGAAAAATGAAAGAAAAGAAAAGAAAAGAAAAGAAGGATAAGTATGGGAACTCAAGGGGAGGGGGGACACAGGAGGAGTGAAGGGGTAAAGACAGGTAGAGATGAAACCACAGGGTTGCACAGTTTATTGGACAGAGAAAGAGGGGGGAGCAAATGGCAAGGATCAGGGCAAAAATACAGGGTAATAATGAGCAGGGTCCAATGGTGATTAATTTTATAAAATAAATATAATGCATGAGAATGATCGTATGAAACACAATGTGAATGAAGAAAAGTGTGAAACACACTTTATATAAACTTTTTAAGTAAACCAATTTTTTAAAAAAATGCAAAATAGAATGTACATTAATGAGTGTATGAAACACAATGTAAATGACAGAATGTATACAACATGATGTATATGAATGAAATAGAATGTAAAGGAATGATTCTATGAGAACCAATAAAACATACGTTAAAAAAGTGAAAAGCGAATGGGTCAACATTTCCTCCCATAAATACAAAAGAGCTCTTATTTCTTTTATTTCATACTGCTTTACGTACAAAGTTCAAAAAATTGATTTACATCTTAATTGTGATGTAAGTCTAAGAGGAAAATACTCTTTTGTGTGTCTAAGGTGTCTAAGGGAAACCATTAGGTCATTTAATCTAATTGTATTTACATACATTATACAGAAGATGTGTATTTTCTTTTTTTTTAATTTTACTTTATTATTTTTTGCACGTGTACCATCAAATCAGATCTGACTGGTACAGGAGGAGACTGCCCCTCCTTTTGCAGCAGAGCATCCGGTGGATTTGAACCGCATACCTCTGGGATTGCAGTGCAGCTTCTTGCCAGTAGGCCACCAGAGCTCCCTAGAAGATGTATATTTAAAGACTACGGTGCATCTGATCCAAGCGGGATCTTTTCAATTGCTTCTTATGCATCTGAGAGTTGGACAATGAATAAGGACAATCAAAAAAAAGCGATGCTTTGAATCGTAATGCTGGAGGAGAATTACTAAATAAATATCCCATGGACAGTCAAAAGAACAAATAAGAGTCTTTTTGGAGGAAGTGTAACCATGGGGCTCCTCTGAGGCAAAGATGGTGAAACTCCATCTCACATACTAGGGCATGTGGTCAGGCGGGGCAGGTCCTTGGGAAAAAAAAAACATCGTGCTGGGAAAGGTGGAAGTTCAGAGAAAGAGAGGAAGATACTCACTGAGATAGACTGATACAGTGACTGGTGAAACTGAGCTAGAGCATATCAAAAACTTTGAGGCTCACACAGGAGAGGGCAAGGGTCAAACCTGTTTACAAGAATCACAGTCAAACTGGTTGACACCCACAGCACAACACAACATCCACCTTTCATCTTTAAAGACAAAATTTTAGTGCCATGGAGTGAAAATACGTTCTTGCCTTTGAGCTTTGGAAGGAAAACAGTTATCCTTCAATGCGTAGTTGTGTTTCTGGAATCCTTCCCGCGTCATGCTGTTCTATTTATTTTCGTGCCAATCCAATATTGTCTCAATGAGGGCAGCTTTTCTAATGAGCGTGGAAATTCCCCAAAGTTGTTCTTCTCCTACAAAGTCTTGTCTGCTACTGTGGATAGATGTCTTTTCGTCTGTTCACAGAATTTTAATTTGAGCGTGTCAATGCCTAGATAAAAGTCAAGTCTATAGATAAAAGTCTGTTCTTGGGAGACTGCACTGAAGGGGCAGATCAATGTGTACAAAATGGGTATCTTAACAATATCAAGGGTTCTAGGCTCATGGATGGAATCTATTTCCCAAGGACTGTAATCTTTAGTTGTTGTTATGTGCAATCGAGTTGTTTGCGACTCATAGCGACCCTATGTACAAGAGCCCTAAACGCCGTTCTATCCTGTGCAAACCTCGCTGTCTCAAACACAATCATTCCCACCACTCCACTCACAGAATCGATCCATCTCGTTGAGGGTCTTCCTCTCCTGTGCCGTCCCTCCACTCTGCCAAACATGATGTCCCTCTCCAAGGACCAGTCCCTCCTTGCAACATGCCCAAAATATGTCAGACGAAGCTTCCGAATACTTGACTCCAGGGAACATTCTGGCTTCACCCTCTCCAGGACAAACGTGTTTGTT
This sequence comes from Elephantulus edwardii, assembly GCF_000299155.1. NCBI lineage: Eukaryota > Metazoa > Chordata > Mammalia > Macroscelidea > Macroscelididae > Elephantulus > Elephantulus edwardii. Next base: position 1,235,286 of record NW_006400094.1, on the reverse strand, counting down.
CTCCTAGCAGTACATGGCATAGTCAACACTCTTCTCCAGCACCACAGCTCAAAGGCATCAATTCTCTTTCTATCGTCTCTATTCAATGTCCAACTCTCCAATGCATAGCACGGAATTGCAAAGACTATAGCTTGGATCACTCTCAGTTAAATCGTATTGTTTGATGGCATGAATTCTGTAGGGATGGAACTGACAGACGAGGTCCATCAGAATGTATGTCTTCATGACAAAAAAACTCCTCGGGGACAGACTGAATAAGTGAAAAATTAATCAGTCACCATCATCACTGACACATTTGATTCTCTATATATCATTCTGGTTGCTGGGATGTGTTATCAACTACAATTCACAGGGATCCTTTGCACCTTGCCCTGTCCTGAGCCAGTCTCCCTGTCTCTACCACACTTGCCCCCATTGCACCAATTACTGTGTCCATCCATCTCATCGGGGGTCTTCCTCTCCTGTGCGGTCCCTCCACCCTTCCAAGCATGACGTCCTTCTCCAAGGACTGCTATCTCCTGGCCACGTGTTTAAAGTATGTGAGACAGAGATTCACAATCAATGCCTCCAAGGAGTAACTGGGTTTCACTCTATCAAGGACAGACCAGTTTGTTCTCTTGGCAGTCCATGGTATGCTCAAGACTCTTCTGAAAGAGGCATCTCTTCTTCTGTCATCCTTAGTCACCGTCTAGCTCCCTGATGCACTGCAAGGAATTGTGACAACCATGGCTTAGATGAGACACGTCTTAGGCTCTATAATGACATCGTGGCTTTTCAGCAACAATGAATGAATGGAAATCCAAAATCTCTGTAACGTTCATTAAAATTAATAAAATAAAAAAAAATTATTTGTCCAGCAAAAGACATATAATTTTTACTGATTCAATATATAAATCGTAAGGATCATTTTTATTAAAGAAAACAGAGGTCAAAAGCAACTTGTTGATTGTTGTGATGTACCATTGAGTCAGTATCCACTTACAGGTGATCATCTGTCGGGTTTTCAGAGGCAGTAATATCACGTGGGAGGAAACTGTGCATTTTTGTTCCTGAGGAACAGCTGGTGGTTTTGAACCGTGTACCTCTCGATTGGCAGCCCAGTTCCTCACCGCTAGACCACCAGAAGTCCCTAACATATCATTACTATATATGTATTTTTCTATATATTTTTCCTGTAATTAAGCAAAGTCAATTAAAACAAACAAACAAGCAAACAAACAAAACAAAAAACCCCAAGCCCACTGTCCTGAAATAGCTTTCAAATTCATGGTGACCATTTTAGGACAGAGGGTTTACAAGACTATAAATCCTTTTTGAAACAGATTGTCTCTGATTTTGCTTCTTTGAAGCAGATGATAGGCTTGAACCACTGACCTTTAGCTCAGCAGCCAAATTCTTTAACCAGTACGCTACCAGGGATCCTTGCCTAAGCAAAGCAGGTATCATTAATGTCACGTTGTAGGATGAATTCAGACATACTTGTAGAATAGTTAGCAATAATTGTACTGTCAATCTTCAAGGTCAAGGATCTTATATAATGCCACACAAATATACATATGAGAGCATTTTGATGAAAAAATATGTTAATATGTGAATTTTAGATGACACACTGGTTTCAATGGTTTCTATTTAAAACACGCCTGCATTTATTTCTAACACGACTCTTAAGCCCGTGTTTTAGAAGATCAAATACACCAATATAGGCCACCTCTCCAGCACCCAGTGCACACTCAAATATTCATGGAAAGGTATAAAGAAACGTGTTAAGAAACCCCAAACTGCAATCCAGTTTTAGCACAGACTGTTAATGAAAATATCTTTTCATCCCGAACTCCAGTGATAGCATAAATCCTAATTAAAATCCAAGTTGCCTGAGCTGTCTTGTTAAACGATGACGAGCTCTCTGACATGCCTTTGAAGGCTGACTTGTTAGGAGCAGAATGAGTGCCTATTTCATTTATTCTTATGATAGTTAAGTCATGTTGTGCTGTTCTGAACTCTGCACTACTCTTAAGAAAACAGGAGTCTAAGACAACCCAGAATCTCTGTCTATTGACGTCTCCACGGAAAACAGACCAGAGGGTCTCCTTGGGAAAACTAAGCATTGCCCAAGATGGTGCTAGCCAAGAAGCCCTCTATAAAGGAAGGCTCTCAAGTGGTTGCAAAGGTGGACTGGGCCACGAGGTATATCTGCAGGAGCTTGGAAGTGGCACAGGACTGACTAACATTCCATTCTATCGTATAAGGAGTTGTCTTGAGTCACAATGTAACTTGATAAAACAACTATCAGATATCATCTCACCCCAGTCAGAATAGCAAAATTTAACAGAACAGCAAGCAATAAATGCTGGCGAGGTTGTGGAGAAACTGGAACCCTGATTCACTGTTGGTGGGAGTGTAAAATGGTGCGACCACTGTGAAAGGCGGTATGGCGTTTTCTCAAAAAGCTGCAAACAGAGATACCATTCGACCCAGCAATTCCACTCAAAAAGACCATAACTGACAGCCAGGCAGATATATGCACACCCATGTTTATCGTGGCGGCTTTGTTCACAATAGCAAGGCGTTGGAAACAACCCAAGTGCCTATCAACAAAACGAATGGATAGAGAAGCTGTGGTATATTCACACAATGGAATACTATACTACATTGAAAAACAAGGAACTCATGCAATATTATTCCAAATGGATAGCCCTGGAGGACATTATGCTGAGTGAAGTATCTCAGTCACAAAAGGAAAAATATTGCACGGTGCCACTGTTGTAAAGCAAGACTGACCTTGGGATTGGGGGGAGACTGAGAATGATGGGTTCAATAATGTATACTGCAATGAAACAGATGAGGGAGAAAACGATTTAAGAAGGAAAATAATTAGGGATTTTTGCCATGACAGTAGTCCAGAGTGAAGGCTGTATAGTGAAGTGGACCGAGAGGTATGGATTGTAAAACAATGAACAAATTTTTCTTTTACTTTTCCAAGAGGGGAGTGTACTAGAGGGGAAGGTTGGGAGGGGAGAAAAGTGCAACAACGAATGAATGAATGGAAATTCAAAGTCTCTGTAAATTTTCATTGAAATTAATAATACATTTAAAAAAAAGAAAAAAAAAGGAAAAGTAACTTGAGCAGAACGAACACAACCACATCAGGCTAGACATCTGGTTTATTCATTGTATCAAAGTAGGAAATCCCAATCAGCAAGCTTGCTGAAGGCAAATGAGCGTGAAGGTTAACCTCACAATAGCTAATCACAAGATTAAATACTTTAGAGTAAATCTAACCAGAAGCACAAAGGATCTATTCAAAGAAAATTATAAGACATTACTACAAGAAACAAAAAGAGACCTTGAGAAGTGGAAGAATATCCCTTGCTCATGGATAGGAAGATGCAATATTGTGAAAATGGCAATACTACCACAGGCAATTTACATGTTCAATGCAATCCCAATGCAAATACCTATCCTATTTTTCAACAAGATAGAAAACACAATCTCTAGCTTCATTTGGAATAGAAAGAAGCCCCAAATAAGCAAAACACTCCTTAAAAATAGAAAAAAGGTAGAAGGCATCTTACTCCCTGATTTCAAATCCTACTACACTGCTGTGGTTATTAAGACAGCATGGTACTGGTACAATAACAGACACAGTTCAGTGGAATAGAATTGAGAACCTGGAAATCAGCCCATCTACCGATGGTCAACTCATTTTTGACAAGGAGATGAAATCAGTTAAGTAGGGAAACTGTCGTCGTTTTAACAAATGGTGTTGGCAAAATTGGAAAACTATGTGCAGAAGATTCAAGCAAGATCCACACCTCATTCCATATACAAAAACCAACTCTAGGTGGATCATGGACCTAGGACTAAAACCAAGGACTGTAAACTTCATTAAAGAAAAGCTTGGAAGAACTCTCCAAGTCCTAACCTACAACATAAGCAGTCTTCTAAGTATTCTGAAAAATCTACAACTAGGAGAAGATAAAATAGATGAATGGGACCTTCTAAGAATCAAATCCCTAAGTACATTCAAAAACTTCTCCAACAGGGTAAAAAGGGAAGCCACAAACTGGGAAAACTATTTGGTAACGACATGTCAGATAAGGGACTTATATCCAGAATTTATAAAATACTTGAGCACCACAAGATAAAGGTAAATAATCCAAAAGAAAAATGGGCACAGGATTTGAACAGACACTTCACCAAAGAAGACATTCAGATGGCCAAAAAGCACATGGAGAAATGTTCAAAATACCTAGCTCTAGGAGAGATGCAAATCAAAACAACTATGAGATATCATCTCACCCCAAGTAGTCACCATCTGCCACCCAAGCAGATATATGCACACCCATGTTTATCATGACTTTGTTCACAACAGCAAAGAGTTGGAAACAACCTAAGTACCCATCAACAAACAAATGGATAGAGAAGTTGTGGTATAGTCACACAATGGAATACTATGCTGCACCGAAAAACAAGGAACTCATGGAATATTATTCAAAATGGGTGACTGTGGAAGACATTATGCTGAGAGAAATATCTCAGTCACAAAACGACAAATACTGCGTAGTACCACTGCTGAAAAACAGGACTGACATCGGGGTTGGGGGAAGACTAAGAAAGATGAGATAAATAATGTATACTCCATTGAAACAGATACAGAGAAAATTGTTCAAAAGGGATATGTAATTAGGTATTATTGTCATGACAGGAGTCCAGAACGAAGGCTGCATAATGGAGCGGACCTGGGGGGAGGGAGGGAGGAATTGTAAACATGGAAATAATTTTTCTTTTGCTTTTCAAAGAGAAGAGTGTACTGGGGGTGGGGAGAGGTGGGCAGGAAGAAAAGTGCAACAATGAATGAATGGAAATCCAAAGGCTCTGTAAATTTTCATTAAAATTAATAATAATAAAAATGATGGTATACAATGAAATACTATGCAGCACTAAAAAAGAATGACCTCACGAAACATTCCATAACATGGGGGACCCTGGTGGACATCACGCTGAGTGAGATATCTCAGTCACAAAGCAACAAATACTGCATAGCACCACTGTTATAAAGCAGGTCTGACATGGAGAATAGGATAAGAGTGGATAGACGATTGCATTGGAACAGATGAAAGAAAGAAATGAGTAAAAGAAATATATGATTAGGCATTATACATACAGCAACAGTAAGAATTATATCTTTGCAAAGAGGACTGAGAGGAGGTGGGTGATGGGGGTAGGTAATTGTACAATAATAAATGAATTTTTTTAAGTGAACTAAAAGAGTGGGAAGGATCCTGGAAGTGTGGTGCTGGCTGGCTTCTTCCTGGGAGCTGGATATCATTACTCTAAGGACCAAGTTACTGCTAGTGTGTGAGAATCTCCCCTCCCCAATGTAATGACAAACTTACAAAGAGGATAAAGTACAGGAATATCAAGAAATTATCATCAATAACTAGATAAAAGAAAACATATGATTAGGCATTCAGAACTAAAAAGAAAAAAGAGGAAAAGAAATGTCAGTAGGCTGAAGAATAAGGAGACACAACAAAAGGCTGCATATAGGAGAAAGCCCTGGGAAAAATCTGCTGTCAAGGACTTCTCCAAAGGGCTCATGATGAGCAAGGATGTCAGTTTGAAGACTAAGGTGTGGCTGATTTAAGCTATCTCTTCCTGTGTGATTAACTGCCTCTGATAGACTGCTGGAGGGTCAGCTACGGGTCAGCTCTGATTCTAGGGTACACAACTTATGCATCTGGAAGTTGGACAACGAATAAAGATGACAGAAGAAGAACGGATGCCTTAACACAGTGGTTTTGGAGAAAAGTCTAAACTATGTCATGGACTGCCAAAAGAACAAACAAATTGGTCTTGGAGGAAATACTGTTAGAGTGGTCTTTAAGAGGGAAAGGACGGTGAGACTGGGACTTACATTCTTTGGACCCATGGCCAGTCTGTGGAAAAAGATATGCTTGGAAAGGTGGAAGGTCTAAGAAAGAGAAGAAGGACCCTCAACAAGACAGACATGCACAGCAGCTGTTAATAGGAGGCGTGAATCTATCAGAGATGTTGTAGATAGTGCAAAACTCACATCGGTTGTTCATAGGGTCCCCTGGAGCCATGAGTGACCTGAAGACACCTAACATCAGGAACAATAGAGGAGAAGGAAAAGGAATGTGCAAAAAACAAACCAATTGCCTTTGAAATGATTCCAAGTCCTCTTAGGATCCCATAAGACAGAGCATAACTGTCCCACAGGGTTTGCAAAGCTGTCATCTTTACAGAAATAGACTGTCTGACTTTTCTGCCATGGAGCAGGTAGGTGTTGGGTGTGATCTATTGACCTTCCAGGGTGCAGTGAAATGCTTAACTAATGCACCACCAGGGTTCCAAAGAGGGGGAAAATCTTCCTTCCATCCTTTCTCCACTCTTCCTTCCTTTTCTCCCTTCCTTCTTTCTTTCTTTCCTTCCCTTTCTCTTTTTTCTATCTATGTATCTATGTATCTATCTATCTATCATCTCTGTAAATTTTTTAATTAAATTTTTGTTAATTTTAATGAACCTTTACAGATTTTGGGTTTCCATTCATTCATTGTTGCACTCTCTCTCTCTGTAATTATAGAGAAAAATAGATATGGTTATATATATCATTATAGATATATATCATTATAGATAGATATTATAAATATATAGATTTAGGTATATTTAGATATCAGTATATATATAAATATCTATCTATATATAGATATATCAATATATATCTATAGATACACAAACACCTGCATATACATACACAGGAGACTGAGGTTGTGAACAGCTTCAGTCTTCAGCTTGCTGGCCTCCATAATCAACACCCTGGCACCAGCAGTCAGGAAATCAAAAGATGAATTACACTGGGAAAATCTGCTGTCAGGGACCTTTCCAGAATGCTAAAGAGCAACGCTATCAGTTTGGAGACTAAGGTGCATCTGATCTAGGCCACGGTCTTCGCAATTACTTGCTATACATCAGAGAGGTGGATAATGACGAAGGTGGATGGAATAAGAATTGATGCCTTTGAGCTGTGGTGCTGGAGAAGAATCTTGAACACATCATGAACCTGTCAATAAAACAAATCGGTCTGTCTTGGAGAGGGTGAAACCAAGTTTCTCCTTGGAGGCTAAAATTTTGAAGCTCTGTCTCACATACTTTGGGCACGTGGCTAGGAGGGACAAATTCTTGGAGAAGGACATCATGCTTCGAAGTGTGGAGGGACAGCACAAGAGAGGAAGAGTCTGGATGAGATGCACTGATAGAGTAACAGGGGCAAAGGCGATAGGCGTGTTGAGTCCGTAAGACTGTTTCAGAACAGAGCAGGCTTCAGAGCTGCTATACACAAAAGTTGCAGGTGACTTGATGGCACATGACAATAATGAATAAATAAATAAATTCACAAATAAATATACACACACAGAGATACATATATAATACATATTAGACAATGCATATACACATAATAACAGTAATATCTATAATATATATTATATATAAAATATATAATGCACACACATATAATGGGAGAAGAATGGGCAATCTCCTCCTGTTTGATTAACTAATTAAGTGCCTTTGAAAACCTGCGGGAGGGTAAGCTATGGATGGGTTGGTTTCCGACTCTATGGTACACAACAACATATAAAAATCTAAATAAATGTGTCTCTATCTCTACTTACCTATGCTGTGTTTGGGGAACTATCTACATATAGCAAATGACTTTTGAGCAGTTACAGTGTGGGCATCTGTACTGTGTTAATTAAGACATCACTTGCCTGTCGGTGTGCTGTACTGAGGTAATGTGTAGGTGCTGTGCCACTTCTCTGACCAGCAGGAAAGTGCCGGGTGACCCAATGTACTCCTCAAGGCGTTCCTGAGTCAACAATATAATGGGAGAGGCAATCACAGAAAAGCGTCCTCCCAACCTGTAGGTGCTCCGAGCTTTTTATGAGAGAAGCATCACAAGCAAAGAAACATGTTGAGGAGAGTCACAAGATAAGATGTCGCTTACTGTTTCTTATCTTATTTGCTGATCTTCTATCCACAACAGAGCTTTTGAGAGAGCAAGACATTCTTTTCATTCTGCAAGTTGTATCTCATACACACATCGCGCTCAGGCTTAATGCTGTTTTTTTACTCCACTCCCCACATCTTTGCTCTGTGGAATCACTCGACATTTACTGAGGCATGTTTTCTGTGTCCTTTCCCTGTGTGCACTGAAAAGGGTTTTCTCTTTTCACGGATTACATTCTCTTGATCCCAGCAACTCTAGCTCTCATTAGCGTAACCTCTACTGTCACCCATGGTGGACAGGTTTTAGCAAAGTTCCCAGATGAAGGTAAACCAGCAAGCAAGACTGGCCATCATGTCTGAAATAGCCGGCCTCTGAAAACCTTACGGAGAGGAACACAGATTGCTGGAATGTTAGAAGCAGAAGTCAGACTGGAAGTCAATCAAAATAATGGGAGACACGGACTGCAGCAAAGGACTAAATGGGTGATGAGGATGGCACAGGCTAGGACACGGTTCAGACCTGTTGTCGTTCACAGGGGCGCTTTGAGTTGTACTTGACTCAACAGCCGTTAACAACACCACACACACACACACACACACGTGCATGCAACAACTAAAGAACAAATGGTTTGGCCAACCACTCAAATGTCAAAAGTCTAAACATGGGAAAATACTGGCATGCAAAACAGTTATGGTTCTAGTTGCCCCACCAAATGTCCAAATGCCAAATAATGCTCCCCAGTCCACGTCTTGCTCCTACAGAAGTACTAAAAATTATGAACTACTGAAAGTGCTGATGACTGAAAGCTTATGAATGATGGAATGGAAATGAGAAACTTTGAGGGCAGGAATGAAGTCCTCAAAATAAAAGGGAGTTACAACATGGGGACATAAAAATCTATAACCAACGGTTAAATACTGAGGATCAAATAAGAAAGATGAAGAGATGCACAATATTTCAGACATGATGACACAGGAATTGAGGCGTTAAAACCCAGGAAAGTTGGAACCTGTGTATTATGGAAACGTGCCAGAAGGCAAAGTCAAATATTTTTCACTAACAGAGTCACAGAACAGTGGGAAGACGGTGCCTTATCGAAGGCAGAACATTTATAAGATCGGGAGTACATTTCAGCCTATGGGAGGAAATTCAAAGGCAACACAAGGGTGGGACAAAATTCGCCCTTTCAGGCATGAAATTGATAGGCACACAAAAATATAAGGCAAGTATTTTACAACGTGTGAGTGTGTGTGTATAACAGATATGTGTGTATATAATATATATGTATGTGTATATATATGTATGTGTGTATATATGTGTATGTGTGTGTATATATATATATATATATATGTGTGTGCATATAATATATATGCATGTATAGAATATGTATGTATGTTGACTGAATGGAATTCTATGTAGCCAAATCAGTAATCAGGTAGATGCCAACTCCTAGCTGACCTTACTGTGAGTTTTCAGAGGCTATCAATCACAAATGATGTTGTTCATCTTTGTGTCCCAGACCTGATGGTAGATGTGAACCAGCCACCTTTACACTGGTACAACAGTACTCTTCAGGGCACTAGACCTCCCAGGACATTGAATAAGGTCTATCAATAGTAGCAGGAGAAGGGTGGGAAATCTCCTCCCATGCGATTAATTGCCTCTGAAAACCTGCAAGTGGGTCAGCTAAGGGATGATTAAGACTCTATTAATAAGTGAGCTCTGGCGGCCTAGTGGTAAGACACTGCACTGGAATCCCAGAGGTATGCGGTTCAAATCCACCAGATGCTTTGCTGGAGAAGGAGGGGGCAATCTCCTCCTGTACCAGTCAGAACTGATTTAACGGTACACACAAAAAATAATACAATTAAAAAAAACACCAACAAAAACTCTATTAACAACAACAACAAGAAGAAAATCAACAATAATGTGTTTTTTAAAAATACTGGCAAAGTGTATACAATTTTAAGATTAAATGAAAACATTAGAACCACTTACAAGAAGCCCTGCTGGTAAACGGGTGTGAGGGGTTGCTAGCCGAAGGTGGCTGGTTCAAATCCAACAGCCATTCTGAGGGATAAAGATAAGAAAAAAAGCTGGCTTCTGTGAAAAGGTAAAATCCTGGAAATTGGAAGAAGGGTCACCATGCGTGGGAACCAAGTATAGGCTAATGGGTTTCACGCTTCGAGACAGGAGACAAGAGAAAAGAGAGAATGATTCACTTTGTATTTTGAGAAATTAAGATTTTAAAAGAAAGAGCGAGCCTTTGGGAGGAAACAAAGCCTACAATGATACTCACCAAGAAAGAGAAAATGTCAATGATTCCCTAGATATTATTACAGCAAAAATACCAAGTTATGTATGAAAACTCTTCTCCCCACCTCCTACCAACAACAACAAACCCCTCCCAAAAACCCCACAACAATACAAACAAAAAACGCCAAATAAACCAAAATACCGTGAAAACAATCAGCACTAGGACCTGTAGTTTCAGAAAATATTAAACTATTTCTAATTTTAAGGTCTGCAAGAATTAATATGTAAGTAAAGAATACATTCTGTAAGTTCTTATAAAGAAAACGATTTCTAATTTAAGAGTCTGCAAGAATTAACATCTAAGTAAAGGATTCATTTTTATAAAGGAAACTATTTCTAATTTTAAGTATGTAAGAAGTTAATATCTTAGTAAAGGATACATTAAGTTCTTAAAAAGGAAACTATTTCTAATTTTAAAATCTGTGAGAATGAATAGTTAAGTATAGGACACATTCCTTAATTTCTTATATGAGAAGAGTATAATTTTTATTCTAAATTGCAAAAAAAAGAGAACAGTTAAAAGATAAGGGAGAAGATATTTATAAACTCTACTGCCTGAAATGTCAGTCAGCAAAGGAAATCAGTATTATGTATGCATATAAAGGCAAAAAGGTTACGTTTCCTGTGACGTGACCACTGGGTTTGAACCTTTAATCTTTTGATTAGCAATGGGTCTGTTGTCAGGAGGGACCAGCCCTTGCAAAGAGAAATGAGGCTTGCAAAACTAGAGGGTCAGAAGAAGAGAGTCTACCAGATGGGTTAACATAGTGACTGCAGCATGAACTCGAGCATGTCAGATGAACAGGATAGTACAGGAGAGGGCAGAGCTCAGAGCAGCTGTGATTCACAGGGTCTCCATGAAGCACCGTCAATTTAAGGAGGACGTAAGAACAAGGTTTGACCACCAAGCCAGTAAAAACAAAGAAACCCTCACAGCCATTGACTTGGGTCTGACTTTTATTACAATCTATGATGCAAGCCTTCATTAGATTTGTAGAAATCTTTATGACTTATTTTTTTCTGGAAGAGCTTCTAGTGGATTTGAACTATCAACCTTTCAATCAGCAGCCCAGCATGTAAACCACCACAACACTGGAGCTCCTCAATGAACCAAAGGTGAGTTTGGCGATGTCAAGTCGCCTACAAGGCTGAGCAAACCTAGGAACAACAGATCAGAACTTCCCCCTCTTCCTCATCAAATGAACCACTGTTGTTGCTGTTTGCCTTTAAATCCCAGGAGAGTATCACCAAAGGGCTCCTTTAAAAGTCAGTTTACACCCTGAAACTCACAGCGTCCGTTTTCAGCAGAAAGTAGCTAAGAGAATACGCCATCCCCTTTTCCTTATGAATCAGGGTGAAGTCTCTCTCAGGGAGGAGTGATAGGGAATGGCAAAGGACACACTGACAAAGGAGATTAATCAGAACTGGCTTTGACAAGCACTGTGGCAATTGGACAATTAAAACAGACATTCGGGTGGCGGTGGGGGGGAAGAAGAACAAACTGGGAGGAGGGTAGAGAAAACAGTGCAACAATGAATGAATGAGAACCCAAAATTTCTGTTGTTCATGAAAACTAATAAAATTTAATAATAATTTTTTTTAAAAAGTCAATTTAGGGATTTAGAACCTTACCAGCTCAATGTCAAAGCAGCTGCAATATTGAAAGATGCCTAATACACTTGCCCTGACCTAACGATTAACGACATTCGTCATCGGATTAAGAACTCTTCCAGACTCCAGAAGGTAGAGAAGTCTAGATTGTACATTATTATGCAAAGCATCAAACCTCAGCAAGGAAGACCTAGAAGAGAGACTATGGTATTCCAAAGAGCCCCTTGCTAAATCACAGACCTACGACCTCTTGCTAAATCATGTACAAATACAATGACTAAGAAGACTGGATGAGATAAAAAGACTAAAGTAGCACTCCCAGTGTGGATGTCATATGTTCGCTCCCTCATTCGGTAAAATGTTTAGATACTTAACTATCTACATGGAAAAAGGAGACTGACATCAAACATTGCACAGCATATACTCAAATCAACTCCAGGTGACGAGTTAAGATCAAAGGCAGGCTGGCAAACTTTTGGAGGATTACGAATAGCCTTTTATCTGAGGGTAAGGAGAGAGATTTTAAGTAAACTCTAGAAGTATCTGTTAACAACTAAAATGTAAAGTTAATACACAGATTTTTTTTTTACTCAGGTTTTTCACAAGAGAATGGGAGGACTTGAAAAGGTGGGGTGAAAGTGGGCATGGATCAACAGAGATACATTTTATAAATCACAATCTATCAATTTCCATGTTGCTATGAAACAGAGTATGAAGGGAAGAATGTGTGAAACACAATGTATATAAATGAAACACAACGTATAAGACTTTTGTGTGCAAACTAATATAAAACAAAAATAATTTTTTACACTAATTTTAACAGACATTTACAGAGGTTTTGGATTTCCATTCATTCATTGCTGCACTTTTCTCCCTGCCCACCCCTCCCTACCAGCTCGCTTCGCCCTCAAGAGAGAGAGAAAAAAAAATTCCTTCATTAGTATACAATTCGCACATCCCTTCCCCACACCCCTCACCCCGAGTACACTTCTCTATGCAACCTTAATTCTGGAATCCTGTGCTAACCATAATAATCATATAGCACTCCTAATCTGTTCTTTCCCTCATCTGTTTCAATACAATATACATAATTTATCCAGTTTTTAAAAAGACAACACTGGAAGATAATTACCAGATGAGTTGTGGGAGGATGTCAAAGATATTCAGGAAGAGTGTAAACGGTCATTGCAAAGAGAGAAGAGGAAGAAAGACCAAAATGGATGTCAGAAGAAACTCTGAAGATTGCACTGGAGTGTAGAGAAGCCAAAGCACAAGGAAGAATTCAAAATACTAAAGAGCTGAACAGAAGATTCCAAAAGGCTGCTCGGAATGACAAGGCAAAATACAATGAAATGTGCGAGGAGATAGAGTCAGAAAATCAAAAGGGCCAGACTCGTTCAGCATTTCTTAAGCTCAAGGAACTGAAGAACAGATTCAAACCTAGAGTTGCTGTAATCAAGGATGCTTTGGGCTGAATATTAAATGATCGAGGAAGTATAAAAGAAGATGGAAGGAATATACTGAGTCATTATATAGAAAGGAATTGGCAGATACAGAGGAATTTAAAGAAATAACATATGAGCAAGAGCCTATGGTGATGAAGGAAGAAGTTCAAGCTGCTTTGAAGGAAATAGCAAAAAATAAAGCCCCAGGAATAGATGGTATACCAACTGAAGTATTTCAGATAACAGATGTTGCCCTGGATGTGCTCACCAAGTTGTGCCAAGAAATCTGGAGAACAACCACTTGGCCAACTGACTGGAAGAGATCTATATTTGTTCCCATTCCAAAGAAAGGTGACCCAACTGAGTGTGGAAACTATAGAACAGTGTCATTGATTTCACATGCAAGCAAGATTCTGCTGAAGATCATCCAAAAACGATTAGAACAGCACATCAGCAGAGAACTGCCGGAAGTCCAGGCTGGGTTTAGAAGGGGTCGTGGTACTAGGGATATCGTTGCTGATGTTAGATGGATCTTGGCTGAAAGCAGGGAATACCAGAAGAATGTCTGTCTGTGTTTCATTGATTATGCAAAGGCATTTGACTGTGTGGATCATAACAAACTGTGGCTGACTCTGAGAAGAATGGGAATCCCAGAACATTTAATTGTGCTAATACGAAACCTATACTTGGACCAAGAGGCAGTAGTCAGAACAGAGCAGGGTAACACTGCATGGTTCAAAATTGGGAAGGGTGTACGTCAGGGATGCATCCTGTCTCCATACCTTTTCAACATGTATGCAGAGCAGATTATTCGAGAGGCTGGGCTCTATGAGGAGAATTGTGGCATCAGGATTGGTGGAAGATCTATTAACAATCTCCGTTATGCAGATGACACAACCTTGCTTGCTGAAACTGAGGAGGACCTCATGCACTTGCTGCGAAGGGTCAAGGACTGCAGCCTTCAGTATGGACTAAGGCTCAACGTCAAGAAGACAAAGATTCTCGCCACTGGACCAATTGGCAGTGTCAGGATGGATGACGAAGAGATTGAGAGTGTTCACAGCTTCACTTTGCTCGGCTCCACAGTCAACACTCTTGGCACCAGCAGTCAGGAAATCAAAAAGCGTATCGCGATGGGAAAGTCTGCCGTTAGGGACCTCTCAAAGGTACTCAGGAGCAACAGTGTCTCTCTGGAGACTAAGGTGCGCCTGATACAGGTCACAGTATTTGCAATCGCTTGTTATGCATCAGAGAGTTGGACAATGACTAGGGAGGACAGAAGGAGAGTGGATGCTTTTGAGCTGTGGTGCTGGAGAGGGGTACTGGATGTGCCATGGACTGCCGGGAGAACAAACAGATTCATCTTGGAGAGGATTAAACCAAGCTGCTCCTTGGAGGCAGGGATTCTGGGGCTTCGTCTGACATACTTTGGACATGTTGCCAGGAGGGACGGGTCCTTGGAGAGGGACATCATGCTTGGGAGGGTGGAGGGACAGCGCAGGAGGGGAAGACCCTCTATGAGATGGATTGATTCGGTGACTGGGGTAATCGGGATGGGTGTGTCAGTGGCGGTGCGGTTGGCGCAGGATAGAGCAGGGTTTAGAGCTGTTGTGCATAGGGTCGCTATGAGTCGGAAACGACTCGATGACACATAACAACAACAACATTACTCCAAAAACCAGCATCAAAATAAAATTTCCCTTCTCTTTTCCTTTCCACACTGCTCTTTCTGTCTCCCTCTCTCTCCCTTTCTTCTTCTTTTTTTATTTTTAAATATATATTGTACATAAGAGAAAGTATTGGCCAATTCAACATTCCCCCAGATTGATTCAGTGATATTGAGTAGACTTGATATTGTATAACCACCATGCCTCTCCATTTCCAAATGATCCCACCATCCACAGACACGCCACGCCAGCCCCCTAAGCAAGGAGGCATGGCATTGCTTGCAAGCTGGCTGGATGCACTACTTTGCGGTTTTCATGTGGCACTGAGAATTTTCTGGCTGCTGGTGCCGAGAGTGTTGACTGTGGAGCCAAGCAAACTAAAGCTGCGAACTATCTCAATCTCTTCACCATCCATCCTGACGATGCCAATTGGTCCAGTGGTGCTAATCTTTGTTTTACTGATATTGAGCTTCAATCCATATTGAAGGCTGCAGTCCTTGACCTTCTGCAGCAAGCGCTTCGGGTCTTCCTCAGTTTCAGCAAGCAGGGTTGCGTCATCTGCATAACGCAGGTTGTTGCGGAGCATTCCTCCACTCCTGAAGCCACACTCCTCCTCATATGATCTTTGAACTGTCCTGGTTGTGTGTGATGTCTCATTTTTAAACTACGTAACTGAATCAGTTACTCAGATAAATGGTTATCATTTATCTACTGCATTTCTTTCTTTGGGTTCTGTGATCTATAGTTTCTGAAGGGTAGCCTTAAAGTCTCCATCTTTCCGATGAGGACATGGCCACTCCCTGGAAGGAAAATCTTTCTAGAAAGCACGCTGTTGTCATCACAAGCTGGTTCTGACTCCAGGGCACTCCTAAGTGGCACAGTCTAAGTGGTCCCATTGGGGTCCATGGGCCACCATCTTTACAGTAGAAGAACTCTAGGGTTCTTTGTCCAGTGCAATCTTGCGTGCATGCATTGCTTTTAGTCAGTAGCCAAGTCTTCACCAGCACATCACTAGGGCTCCTTCCTGGACATGGCAGCGTCCATGCTAACCGGGAACGTCCCCTGTACCCATTATGCCCTTTCCTTCCACTGGGAGTGCTGCAGGCAATAGGTAAATGCAATTGATAATCAAAATGCTGAAGGGTGGTCAATGACGCACTGAGAGATGCTTTCTGTTCAGAATAAAAGGCCAAGTGATACACTTCTAAAACAGCATGCCTTGAATGTCCACTGGGAAGTATACACAGGGGGACGGTCTCAATGAGACAGAAAGGATCTATCTTGGGATCCATCAAGGAAGAACTGCTGGTGTAGTCCCTAGAGAACTGAGCTTCTAACCAAAAGGTCATGCTTCTCCGGTGGTTCCAATCCACCAGGGGTTCTGAGAATGAAATGTGGACAATCTACTCCAGTGGGATTTACAGCACCGGAAACTCAGTGGAGGGTCAGTTCCTACTAGAGAACAGCGAGTTTCTATTTTGTGGTTTCTGACCCATTTTACAGTCCCATCTAACCTCCCAGTTTGTTGTGCCACCAATGATAGATCTACCTACTTTCCTATAAAAGTACAAGTGTGTGGCCAGTGAGTCATTTTCTTCTACTCCCAGTGATACTTTATAGGAGCTCTGATGGGCTAGAGGCAAGAGGCTGTGCTGCAAAACTGAAGGCATAAGGAGTTCTGGTGGCCTAGTGGCAAGATGCTGTACTGCAATCCCAGAGGTACACGGTTCAAATCCACCAGATGATCTGCTGGAGAAGGAGGGGGCAATCTCCTCCTGTACCAGTCAGATCTGATTTGATGGTACATGTAAAAATAATACAATAAAAAAATAAAATAAAAATAAATTTTTAAAAAATTAAAACACACACACACAACAACAACAACAACAACAAAAAACAAAACTGAAGGCATGCGGTTTGAGGCCAAGAACTGCTCTGTGGAAGAAGGATGAGAAATCTCTTCCCGTGACTCTTTGAAAAGCTGCTGGACGGTCAGCTATGGGTTGGTTCAGATTCTGTGGTACACAACAACAACAACAACAACAACAACAGTGGTCCTTAAAGACTAAGGTGTGTATGATTCAGGCCATGGTCTTTTCAATCACTTGCTATGCACTTAAGAGCTACACAGTGACTAAGGATGACAAAAGAAGAATTGATGTTTTGAAACTGTGGTGTTGGAGAAGAGTATTTAATATCCCATGCACTGTTAGAAGAACAAACAGATCTGTCTTGGAGAAAGTGCAGCTAGAGTCCTCCTTGCAGGCAAAGATGCTAAAACTTCATCTCACAAACTCTGGCCATGTTGTTAGGAGAGGCTATTCCTCGGAGAGGGACATCATGCTCGTGAAGGAAGAGGGACAGTGAAGGAGAGGAAGACTCTCAACAATGTGGACTGACACAGTGACTGCAGCAATGGGCCTGAGGGTGTCAGAGAGGATGAGGATGGTGCAGGATACAACTGGGTTCAGATCTATTGCTCACAGGACTGCTATGAATCAGACTTGACGTGACAGACACACGTCCACCACAGCAGTGGTCCTGTAGGACTGAACACAGCGTCATTGGGTTTCCAAGGTTATCAATCTTTATCAAAGCCAACTGTCGGATCTTTTGCCTAAAGAATGAATAGTGGGTCGTGACGACTCACAACTTTGTTCTCTCTAGGTTTGCTCCCTTTCCTATAGGTAACCTTAACTCTGAGTTTTACTCCAGAATTGACCCTGAACCCAGTGCCAGTGACAAAAAGGAAATACAACTGACAGTTAAGGAAGCAAAGGAGGATGGAGCCTCTGGGTTCAACCAGCCATCCACACTGGACCCACCTGGGAAAACACTGTGCAGTCCAGAGGGGAGCAAATGACAGGAAAATATCTTCCAACAGAGCAAGAAGGCAAGCAGCTTTAACCACCAGTAAGCAGATAAAGCAGCCTCCCTTCCCCCCTTCACATCAACGCCCCTGTTCGGCATGAAGAAGCCAGAAAGTCGGCATCCAATTCCCAAATCAATAAGACAGTTGGTTTAATTACCATTGGAAATGGCTTGTTATTCCTCTGTAGCATCTGATCCCCACTGGACCGTCATCATTTCCTTCACCCGCTCTCCCCACCGACCAAACTGTGCAGCTCTGCAACTGCATCCCTGACCATCCTCACCCTTCTGCCCCCAACCCTCACCTCCTTGTACCCCCAATATGTTTATCCCAAGAAAAAAAAAATGAATAATGGATTCAAACCACTGACCTTATCATTGAGCAGACAGTAGAGGCTTTAGTAAGATATGGAGGGCATTCAGGCCTGAATTCTACCTCGCACGTGGATGTCCAGTTCATTACAGTCCAAGTCACTTGTTCACACAGTCTGTAGATTTCACAGACCTTCGTCTGAGGCTACAGCGATACGACTGCAGGTGTGTCTGCCTGATCCCTTATTCCCCACTCTCTGAATGTCAAGGGCACCCAACTGCTTGCTCTGTAACCAATTTAACCAACCACATGAGATAGAGAGAGACAAGCCAACGGGAAGCACGATACACCTCTTCAATTATTCAGACATCTTCCGACAGAAAAAAAAAAGTCCTGCAAGCAGCCTGCATAGCTTACCCAGGATGTTTACACCAAGTCACCACCACAGCACGGTGTTGAGATTATTAGGCAGATAAAGGAAAGGCCAGCGGTTGGAATCCCACCAGTAGGTGGCTGGGAGAAAGATGTTGTCACAGATGAGGAGGAAGACACAAGACAGGAGAGGGGTCAGACCTCATGTACACAGGGCCGTGAAGCTTCACAGGAGACATGTGAGGCCACCACCACCACCACAGCGGGGTCCAGCAGGACAGAACACTGTTTCCAGGGTGATAAATCTTTACAGCCTTGGGCATCCAATGAGGCAGCTCCACTTTGTCCTCTTGGGGTCATTAGGAGTTAGAACTGGCTCTGGGTAGTGGATTTGGGGTGGTGGGTGGTTAGCAATTGAGTCCCCGACCATATTCTTGTTGTTAGGGGCCATCGAGTCAGAACAGCCGCTGAGCTGACCCTCCAGTAGGTTTTCAGAGGCATACCCAAGAGGAGATTGTACATGTTTCACTATTTAAAAAAATACAAACCCATTATGTTATGTTACTTTGTTTACAATCATGTTTCACACGAGTCTTCATTCACATTGTTTCCTTTAATCATTCCCATGAATCACATTTTTTTTGGGTTGGGTTTTTTTTAAATTAATTTTTATTTTATTACTCTTTTTGTGTGTGTGTACCGTCAAATCAAATCTGACAGGTACAGGAGGAGATTGTCCCTCCTTCCCCGGCAGAGCATCTGGTGGATTTGAACCGTGTGCCTCTGGGATTGCAGTGTTTCTTCTTGCCACTAGGCCACCAGAACTCTGCTGGGTTGTTGGTTTGTTTTTCTTTTTAGTATTTTTTTATTATTAATTTTTTTCATAAATTTTAGTGAACACTTACAGAGACTTTGAATTTCCATTCATTCATTGTTGCTCTTTTGCCTCTGCCCACCCCTCCCCTTCTAGTACCCACCCCTCTCCCAGTTTATTCTTCTCTTTAAAAAGTAAAAGAAAAATTCTTTCATAGGTGTACAGTCCCCCCTATTATTAATTTTAATGGAAGTTTACAGAGACTTTGTATTTCCATTCATTCATTGTTGCACTTTTCTCCCTGCCCACCTCTCCCTCCCCTCAATTCGCTATTTTCTTTGAAAAGTAAAAGAAAAATTCTTTCATTGTTATACAATCCCTCCCTGCAAGTCCACTCTGCTATGCAGCTTTTGTTCTGGACCCCTGTCATTACAATAATACCTAATCATATATTCCTTTTAAACAGTTTTCTCCCTCATCTGTTTCAAAGCAGTACACATAATTAATCCCCTCTTTCTCAGACTCCTCTCAACCCCTATGTCAGTTCTCTTTCATAACAGTGGCACTATGCAGTATTTGTTCTTTTGTGACTGAGATATTTCACTCAGCATCACGTTATTGCAGCTTTGTTCACAAAAGCAACAACCAAGTATCCATCAACAAAAGAATAGATAGAGAAGCTGTGGTATATTCACACAATGGGATACTATGCTGCACTCAAAAACAAGGAACTCATGATATATTATACAAAATGACCCTGGAGGTCCTGCCCATGCATTATGTTTTATAAAGTTAATTACCATTGGACAATACCCACCAATATTTTGTCATTTCAGGTCCCCACCAGCTTTTTCCTCTTTTCCTTCAAGCTCCCCCTCCACCCACCAAACTCTGCAACCCTGTGATTACATTCATGAACACGTTTTATTTTACTGCACTCTGTAGATACTGTATTTTTCATACCTGGAAGGGATGGAGTAGCCCTACCCACAGCAAACTGACAGCATTCACTTTGTGTCTCTGTGGCATGTTGGCTATTTTAACACCATTACAAACTTTCTCAACAAGTTCCCGCACACCTAACAGGCTGCAGTCGGGTGCCAGTATAGCATTCAAAAGCACTCAACTCGATTTGATGTCGTCAACTGGGGGATTCGCTCCTCACCTGAGACTCCACTGGATTTCCGAGGCTGTAAATCGCATCTGAGGAGATTCTGTGTCTTTCTCCAGAAGACCGGCTGCTGGTGGATTCAACTCACCAGAGAAGTTCAGCATTTGGCCAAGCAGCCCCATTCTCAATGGACTACACCGCCAAAGCTCCCTTCCATGCACTGTGGGGGCCAAAACCTCATTCATTTTCCTACTAGATTCACTTGACGGTGCTGAGCTACAACAAAACCCACAACTCTTGTGCTGTGGGCTTGTACTTAAGAGCTGATGGTCACGCAATGAAACAAGCTTTGGGAAAGGAAGACAATGAGGTGAGCGTACGAAAAGAAAACCCCTTTGTCTCCAGGTCAACTCCGCGTTGGGGTGAGCCCCATGTGAATCAGAACAGAATGTCTCAAGATAGGCAGCTATCAGGAAACAGCAACTTTCTTGGACCTTACAGACCTTGAAGGTAGGTTTGAGCCACCCACCTTGAGCTGCGTAGCAAAGCGCAAACAGGATGTCGCACAAAGAAAGTGACTACAAATAGACTTGGTGGGAATTGTGTTGTTATTATTGTCGTGACGGGGCCCTCACACTGTCTCTGTTACGCTTGACCTCATTGGTTTGACCTCATTCACTTTGTGAATCCATTTCATTGAGGGTCTTCATTCCTTTTGCAAACCTCTGCATCTCCAAGCATGATGACTTTTCCCAAGGATCCATCCTTCCTGGCAACATGTGGAAAATATGTGAGATAAAGCTTCCCAATGTGTCTCTAAGGAGTTCCCTGGATGTCCTTCCCCCAAGATACATCTGATTGTCCTTTGGACAGCCCATGGCATATCTAGGACTCTTCTCCAACACCACAACTCAAAGGCATTGATTGATTGCTGCTTTGTCATCCTTATTCACGGTCCAACTTTCAGATGGACAGGAAACGAGCGACAATACCCTGGCTTGGATCAGATGCACCTTACTCTATAAATGGACATGAATGCTGTTTACCACTTTGGAGACGTCCTGCAGAAGAGATTTTCCCTACAGGACACATTTTGTACATTTCTTGACTGTTATCACATAAAATCATAAGTTTTAGAAAATACCACCCCTAAGAGTCGTCCATCTAGAAAACTGTCTACAAGGCATTTTTCTCAATGACATTCTGTTTGTTTTGTTCCAACGTGCCTGAGAACTTGGCTGAATAAACGCAACGTTAATTTATGGGTGTAATTGATTTCTGAAATCAATTAAAGTTGATCTGAAATAAATTAAAATTAAACTGTAGAGACCTAGGCCTGCAGTTGAGTGCTATGTTACACAGCCTTGCTTCTGAAAGTGAGGAGGGCTTGGAGGATTTGCTCCAGAAGATCAAAGGCAACAGCCTTCAATGTGGACTCCATCGCAACATCAAGAAAACAAAAATCAGGGAGCTCTGGTGGCCTAGTGGCAAGACGCTGCACTGCAATCCCAGAAGTACGTGGTTCAAATCCATCAGATGCTCTGCTGGAGAAGGAGGGGACAGTCTCCTCCTGTACCAGTCAGATCTGATTTGACAGTACACGTAAAAATAATACAATAAAAAAATCTTTATCAGTGGATTGATAGGCCGCATCATGATAGATGGAGAAAAGACTGAAGCTGTCAAGAATTTAATCTTACTTGGATCTACAAAATCAACATCCTTGGGACCAGCAGTCAGGAGATATATCAGAGGATATATTGCATTGGGGAAGTCTGCTATCAGGGATTTTGACAAATTTCCAAACAGCAATGATGTCAGTTTGAAGACTAAGGTGCATCTGATTCAGGCCATGGTCTTTTCCATTACTTATTATGCATTTGTGAGTTGGACGCTGAGTAAGGATGACACAAGAACACCGAATAAGGATGACACAAGAAGACTTGAAGCTTTTAGAGCTGTGGGTGTTGGAGAAGAGTACTGAATATCCCATGGACTGCCAAAAAACCAAACAGATGTACCTTAGAGAAAAGGAATCCAGAGTGCTCCTTGGAGACAGCTGCATCTCTTAGAGTTTGTGTGAATTACTAGGAGAAGCTATTCCTTGGACAGGTACATCACAGTTGGAAAGGTGGAGGGGTCAGCCAAAGAGAGTAAGATTGTGGATTGACACAGTAATTGCAGCAATGGGTTCAAGTATGTGAGAGACGGTGAGACTGGCACATGACAAGACTCAGATCTGTTGTTCACAGGGCTCCTATGAGATGTAATTGGTTAGGGGTCACATAACAACCACAAGAAGTTGCCAGTCTTCCCTTGGAAACTCTGAGGGTCAGTTCAATACCATCCTATAGGGGTCCAAGACTAGATGGCTGTTGGGGGAACTTGGGCTGCTTCCCAACACAAACCCATCTGGAGGGACCAAGATCGGCCTCGGAGCTAGAGAATAAAAACAAATGTGGAATCCGGAGTCATTCAGCTCACGGAGGAGAGAGGGAAGTTTCAGGCACCCTGGTTCTGTTCTAATTAGGGCATTGCCTCGGCAGCGGCTAATTCGAATGTAATCACGCTCATTTTGGAATATGTACTCTCTGACATATTTGCTCCATTTTAACAGCTTAATTACACCCCAGCCAACACTAACGTGTCTCTCACATTCTTTTCTTCCTTGTTAAAATATTTCCCAAACTAAAAATCAATGAGGGGAACACAATGAGGTTAGTGTCTGTTATTGTCTGGCGGCAAGAAGCAGCGCTGCAAATGCAAAGGCACCTGGTTCTAATCCACCGGATGCTCCAAGGGGATGGACGCTGTCACTGGCTTCCTGTGTGATTTACTGATTCTGAAAAGCCACGGAGGGGACAGCAAGGGTTCAGTTCTGGCTCCATGGTAAAAAAAAAAAAAAGAACTACCTTCCCTCTTGTAACTTGATTTGTGCCACTATTAGAGCCTCTACTTGGAATATTAATGCTTTTTAATTTTTGACTCATGTACTTTTAACTTGTTAGTTAAATTTGTGTCTTCTAGGTTGCAACGCTTCCATGATACATCTTCAAGGATATGAACATGTACGGCTAAGCACAATTGCTAACAGTGCATCTAAATTCCAAAATCAATCTCCATAATAGTCTATGTGTTTCCTACTGCCAAAGGGGCCCTTTAGAGTAGTGAGAGAAGATCTTCACCCTGAAACCCACAGCGTCCCTTTTCAGCAGGAAGTAGCTACGAGAATATGCCATCCCCTTTTCCTTAAGAATCAGGGTGAAGTCTCTCTCAGGGAGGAGTGATAGGGAATGGCAAAGGACACACTGACAAAGGAGATTAATCAGAACTGGCTTTGACAAGTACTGCGGCAATTGGACAATTAAAACAGACTTTCAAGGGGGTGGGGGAAGAAGGACAAACTGGGCAGGAGGGTAAAGAAAACAGTGCAACAATGAATGAATGAAAACCTAAAATCTCTGTAAATGTTCATTAAAATTAATAAAATTTAATAATTAAAAAAGTTATAAAAAACACCAAAAAACAAACAAACAAACAAACAAACAAAAAACCCAACAACTAGGCTTACGTACTGTTTGGTTTGTTGGATATTTCCCCCCGTTTGTACTGTTGAATCAGATCCAAACAGCACAGTAGGAGAATGCCCCACCTTCTCCGGCAGAGCATCTGGTGGATTTGAACCACGTGCCTTTGAGATTGCAGTGCGGCTTCTTGCCACCAGAGCTCCTGTATTTTGTTTTTTTAATTGCTCCATCTAACTTACTTTGGACATGTTGTGAGGAGAGACTGGTCCTTAGAGAGGGACATCATGCTTGGGAGGGTGGAGGGACAGCGCAGGAGAGGAAGACCCCCTATGAGGTGGATTGATTCAGTGACTGGGATAATTGGGATGGGAGTGTCAGAGACAGTGTGATTGGAAGAGGACAAAGCGGAGTTTACGGCTGTTGTACATAGGGTCGCTATGAGTCGCAGGCGACTCGATGGCACATAACAACAACAACATACTAGTTTGCTGACAAAGTTCATAAACATAGTTTATCACACCGAATGTTTCCCATTTCCTTTACCCACCCTTCCCTCCATTCATCAAATTGTGTGATCCTATGATTAACCACCTTCCCCCTTGTCACCCCTTTCTAACCCCTCTTTTCCCCATGGGTCCTCATACATGTTGTATAATAATGGTCTTAAACAGTATCTGTCTTTAGGGGACTTAGTTCACATAGCATAATGCTTTCCAGTCCCTCCCAACTTAAGGAGTCATTTACAAAACCATTGCTCCTGTGTGCTGTGAAATATTCCATCGTGTGAATGTACCGTTATTTCTCAACCCATTCAATGGTGGTTGGACATCTGGGGCTGTTTCCATGTTCTTGTGATGGTGAAGAATGTGGCTATGAACATTGGTGTACAAGTCTCCGTGTGTGCCTCAGTTCTAATATATTTTTTGGGTATATTCCAAGCAGTGGAATAGCTGGGCCACATGGAGTTTCTATACTCAAGCTTTTTGAGGAAGCGTCAAACTGCCTTCCAGAATGATTGTACCATTTTACAGTCCCACCAACAACAAATGAGTTATGATCTCACCATATCTTCTCCAGCATTTATTACATGCCACCTTGTTAAAAGTTGCCACTGCTCCTGGGACGAGATGGTCTTTCAGTGTTGTTTTGATGTGCATCTTTCTGGTTGCCAGGGATATAGAGCATTTCTTGATGTGTCTGTTGACAATTAGAATTATCTTCCTGTGAAAAGCCTTCCCAAGTCTTTTGATAGCAGCGATTTTGAGTTGAGAAATAAAAAGAGAGAAGGAGGCAGCTTTGCACACCATGAAGAATCATACTCCAGGAGGTGAGGGTGTCTGTTCTGGACCGAGGCCCTTGTCTGAAGAGTCTCCTTGATCTTGAGGGAGGGCAAGACATAGAAGAATCTCCAAAGAGCATCAAGAAAGGATGGCAGTCTGTGTCAGAGAGTCTCTGACGTATTCAATTCAAAGCATATGAGACGAAGCCTCATTGACTCTGTCTCCAAGATCTATTAAATCATCTTGTTGCTGTTGTTATGTGCCGTTGAGTCACTTGCGACTCATAGCGACCCTATGTACAACAGCCCTAAACCCTGCTCTACCCTGTGT
Organism: Elephantulus edwardii; assembly: GCF_000299155.1. NCBI lineage: Eukaryota > Metazoa > Chordata > Mammalia > Macroscelidea > Macroscelididae > Elephantulus > Elephantulus edwardii. The sequence goes on along the minus strand of NW_006400094.1, from coordinate 1,209,600 downwards.
CTCTGACACTCCCATCCCAATTACCCCAGTGACTGAATCAATCCACCTCATAGAGGGTCTGCCCCTCCTGCGCTGTCCCTCCACCCTCCCAAGCATGATGTCCCTCTCTAAGGACCGGTCTCTCCTCACAACATGTCCAAAGTATGTTTGACGGAGCCTCAGAATCCTTGCCTCCAAGGAGACACCCGGTTTAACTCTCTCCAGGACAAATCTGTTTGTTTTCCTAGCAGTCCATGGGATTCTCAATACTCTTCTCCAGCACCACAGCTCAAAGGCATCAATTCTCCTTCTAGCCTTGCTAGTCACTGTCCAACTCTCTGATGCATGAACAAGTGATTGCAAAGACCATAGCCTGTGTCAGGCGCACCTTAGTCTCCAGAGAGACACCGTTGCTCTTGAGTACTTTAGAGAGGTCCCTCACAGCAGAATTTCCCATCTCAATACATTTGTTTTATTTCCTGGCTACTGGTGCCAAGAGTGTTGACCATGGAGCCACGCAGACTAAAGTTGTTACAATAAAATTAAATCATATGAAACTAAAAAAAAAAAATAATAACAAACCCACCCAAAAACCACAAAGGACTTTAAACACAGATGCCATCTTATGAATGATCCTTCCTCCCTGGACTTTGGACATATTTTTAGGAGGGGCTATTCCTTGGAGAGGGACATGATTCAAGGGTAGAGGGTCAGTGAAGGAGAGGAAGACCGTCACCCAGGTGGATTGACACAGTGATTGCTACAACAGGCTCTAGTGTGGCAGGAAATGTGATGACGGCACAGGAGACAATAGGGTTCAGAAATGCCATTCATAGGGTCGCTATGGGTTGCTTTTGACAGGTGCCAAGATAGGCAAAGATCCAGGGTTGCAACCTTGTCAGAGACACGCTAACTTGTAAAGCAAGATTAGCCCTGTACTGTAAAACCAGCAAGACTAATTCCATCTCAGCTAGAACATCTGCTTGGCAATAAACAACTCAAGGAAGTAGGATGTTAATGAATAAAGAGTGACCCAAGCTCTCAGACTTGGAGGACTGTAATGCTCTCGATCTTCCGAGACTCTTTGTTCTTCAGAGCACACAATAAGGTATTCTGGAAAATATCTCTGTATTGTGCTGAGATCTGTTAACGTTCAACCTGATAGTCAACATCTTGGACGGAAAGAGATAATGCGATGGTTACTGCAGACATACTGCTAAAACCTATATAGGCTTTTCTAAAATGAATAAAATTGCTATTCGCCATCAGTGGATTGTCTCTCTGCGTCTTTATTTCAACCTCGTCCCTTCTCTCGGTGGAACTGTTCGATATAACGGGGCTGGACCCCGTTACTCCCTGACCTGTCCTTTGTGAAGGGGTGAGGGTAAGCTGGGGAGGAGCAGGTGACACCTAAGGTCAGGTGGATCTGTCGCCCTTCTGCCTGGGTGCTTGTGCAGCCCTGCAATGGGGCTGCTTGGCCATCAGCCTTTGTTACCTGGGAGTAGTTTCCAGAGGGGCTTGTGGGATGCAGCAAGGTCCTGAAGAGGTTCCACGAGTGAGTCATGGAGGGAGAAGTTCTGGAAATAACAGGGGAGCCTACCAAGACGTGGCAAGGCCAGAATGCTATACACTTTGGGGTCCCCTTTGCCCTCTGCAGTTCTATAGATGGATAGCAAGCAAGTATCATCACCTGAGTGGTCTGGGGGAATCTCTGAAGCCCTCAGGTATGTAGAAACAGGTGCGGCCACAAGAGCCGAGGATGGAGATGAGGAGAAAACTAGGGCGCCCGAACGCTCCTTTTGAAGCCAGCCCCGGTTTACTCTCAAGACACAGAGCTTCGTCAGATGTGAAACTGAGATCAAACCTGAATCAATAAAGCTTAAGTGATGTGGACGGGTTCTTCAGAAAGCCAGTCACGCTCCAGGGTGTGGGCAAACTCAGAGAAGACAGAAGGCTGAGTGAGGTGGGAGACGGGGGGATGCTCACGCCACCACCTCCTTTTATCCCAGCCCAAGACAGTGTATGCCAAGCACTGGAGTCGTGATTTCTCTCACAGTTCTTCCCTGGGCTCTTAAGGGAAGTTCGACCTGCCCAAGGGCCATGCAGTGGCCGTGGGGAGTAACAGGCTGTAAGACGCCAGCCACAACCTCCCGTAGAAATGATCACACATCCAGATGTAGAGGACAGTAGCATCATCTCTCCCAGCAATGCTAAGGAGAAGCTCAATCTCATTTGAGTTTTATATTACATGTAGAAATGCGGCACATGGGAGTGATTTACACAGGGCTGTCGTCTTAAACACACACACACACACGGGGGTGTGAAGTGAGAGTTGGAGATAGAGATACAGAGATAAAGATAGAAACATTATGCTTGGGAGGATGGAGGGACAGCGCAAGAGAGGAAGACTCAGATGAGATGGGTTGATAAATTAACTTGGGCCACGCGGGTTAGCATGGTGGAGTCAGTGAGACGGGCTCAGGACAGGGCAGAGTTCAGAGCTGCTGGACACAGCGTCGCTATGAGTTGCAGGTGACTCAGCAATACATCACAACAGCTATATTTATATATAAAGATACACACACAGACACTCACACACACAGGGCTGCAGGAAAATGCTTGGTGCCAGAATGATGCATCCTTGAGGAAAAACATTGGGCACAAAGGATGCCCTCTCATTTACAAGACGTGGGTTACCCAAACAAGGTCAGACGGTGTAAAGATTCTCAGCTACAAAAGAACTATTTAGGAAACAGTAGGTGTTTGTATAAACAGGTACATATTCATACAGGCTTTTTCTCTGTATTTTACACACACATATATTCACACTGCAGACTTTCCCATCGCAATACGTCTTTTAATTTTGCTCTAAAGTACTAAAGAGCAGTGATGTCAGTCTGGAGACTAAGGTGCGCCTGATCCAGGCCATGGTCTTTGCAATCACTTGTTATGAATCAGAGAGCTGGACAGTGACTAGGGAGGACAGAAGGAGAATTGATGCCTTTGAGTTGTGGTGCTGGAGAAGAGTATTGAATATACCATGGACTGCTAAGAGAATGAACAGGTTCACCTTGGAGAGGGTTAAACCAGGCTGCTCCTTGGAGGCAAGGATTCTGAAGCTCCATCTGACCTACTCTGGACACGTGGCCAGGAGGGACCAGTCCTTGGAGAGGGACATCATGCTTGGAAGGGTGGAGGGATCACGCAGAAGAGGAAGACTTTGCATGAAACGGATTGATTTAGTGACTGGGGAAATGAGGGTAGGTGTGTGGGAGAAGTGTGACTGGCTCAGGACAGGGCAGGCTTCAGAGCTGCTGTACACAGGGTCACTATGAGTCACAGATGACTCACCTGCACATTATAACATGGCATGGGAAGTAAACCGTATTTCTACCTTCTCTGTAGTTAGTTACCATCAAGTCCAGTGCCTTCTCTTATGACCTTATGAACAAGTAGGCCCCTGCCCTGCCTTGCACAACCCTGCTGTCCACGCGCACTGTGGCAGTCCCCCTGCAGATGGAGGCATCTGTCCATCCATCCTGATGCTACCCTGGCTCGCTGGTCCTTCCCCTCCTCCCCCGAGAACACCGGGCGGACACCTGTGCAGCCCTCGCAGCGGAAACAGCAGGACGCGAGCATTCACCTGGAAGATGCCAGCCACGTCAACTGTGCAAATCGGACCCAATGGAGTGGAAAGAAGGAACCAGTGGTTAATATGGAATCAGGAGAGACGCGCGGGGTTCAGTTAACAAGCGGATGCAGAAACGGAGAAAGGCAAAGCTGCTGACGGTTGGGCGTGGAGAAAGCCTGGGCTTGCACCGCAGAGGCCTTGTGCTAAGGGTGAACTGACAGTCTGATGAGGTCAAGAGAATGAGAGGGTCATTTCACCTGGATGAAAGGTTCATTTAGCGTTTAAAGAGCAATGCCGGGTTTGGTTTGGAAAGTGCAATAGTGAAGCACTCAGCTATGTACAGAACGCCTGGTCTGGGCCCTCACTCAGTGAGAAAAAAATGATGCTCGTCTGTTCCGCCCCAGGATTTCAGCTAACACTAGGGGTCAGGAGACTGGGACAGTCCTTAGGTACTCCTCTTTCTTGTTGTAATCAACCAGCCTGTCGCAAAGGGAATCTGGCTAGAATGGAGGGGTGCAGCATGAGAGATGGAGAAGAGACTGTCAACAATTTCAAATTGCTCGGCTCCACAATCAATGCTCTTGGGAAGTCTGCTGTCAGGGGAATCTCCAGAGTAATAAAGAGCTACAATGTCAGCCTTGAGACTAAGGTGCACCTGATCCAGGCCATGGTCTTTGCAATGACTTGTTATGCATCAGAGAGCTGGACAACAACTAAGGATTCCGTTGAGCTGGGGTGCTGAAGAAAGGTGTTGAACGTATTATGGACCACCAAGACAACACACAGGTCTTTACTGGCCAGTGTGAAACCAAGCTGCTCTTTGGAGGCAAAGATTCTGAAGCTCTGCGGAGACACGTCTCAGCGAAGGTTGCAAGGCTATCATTGTTACAGGTTGCTTCCATCTCTCTACTACAGAGCATCTGGTGAACTTGAACTTGCAGGGAGCAGCCAAGTGCTTCAACCACTATGCAACCACTTTACACATTTTTGAAAAGTACTTTAAAAAAAACAAAACCCCAACAAATCAATATAAAATTTATAAAACACCACCAACACACAACGTACAGGAATGAAATATAATGTATGTGAAGGACTATTTGCAAGCCAATTTCTTTTTAAAAAGTTCAAGTAAAAGAAGAAGGTGCACCTGATTCAGGTCATGGGCTTCGCAATTACTTTCTATGCCTCGGAAAGCTGGACAATGACTAAGGCTGATAGAAAGAGAATTGATGCCTTTGAGCTGTGATGCTGGAGAAGAGTGTTGAATATACCATGGACTGCTAGGAGAACAAACAGGTTTGTCCAGGAGACAGTGAAACCAGGCTGCTCCTTGGAGGCAAGGATTCTGAACCTTCGTCTGACATACTTTGGACATGTTGCAAGGAGGGACCAGTTGCTGGAGAGGGACATCATGCTTCAGAGGGTGGTGGGATAGAGAAAGAGAGGAAGACCCTGGATGAGATGGATTGACTGTGGTAAATGAGGGTAGGTGTGTCAGAGACAATAAAGTTGGCACAGGATAGAGCAAGTTTCAGGACTACTGTACACAGAAGGTTGCTATGAGTCACAGGCATATAACAACAACAACAACAATGTCTTCTCCATTCAGAGACAGATGCAGGCAGTGATGATGAAGGCTGAATGGAAAAGAAGGGTCCGCATTCCAAGGGCAAAGGAACTTTTATTTGTGCAAACAGAACAATTACGGAGCCTGAAAAGCGGATTGGAAAGGGCCTGCTTACAATTCATCACGGATGGATTTTTGACAACTGGGAGTTCACGCCTGCCCAAAGACAAATTTACAAATAGAGGGGTTTTTCTCTCCTTGGTGGGTTACTGGGCATGTTGCAATTTGGCGTCATCAACAATTGGGACAGATAATTCTGCAGAAAAAGTGTTTTATCTGTCTGGCGGCTGCTCTCTGGGGAGACATATAGGGCATGTGAGCTGTGACCCCAGCCCCGACCGCCTCCCCAGAGACATTTGGAAACTCAGTCGCGGGGACAGGAAGTCAAGACATCGAGCAGGACAAGATGTGGCTGTTCCGAGGGGCGTGCATAGATGCCTGGACAAAAGAAGGGCAGAGACAGGAAGCCGCTGTGCAGTGACCTACCATTCTCCACACGCACAATACTTCACTGCTTCTTAATTGGGGGGGAGGAATTTTTGCCCTCAGGGGGACATTGTGGAGCTTCTAGATGTTGGGATTTTTTTGGGGGGGGAAGGCAAGGCAGGCTGCTTGTGAGCTGGGGCTCAGGGGGTGCTGATTAAAAAACCCCATTCTACAAAGGTCAGCCCCCCACAACAGAGAAGCTTTGGCTTACAGGGTGATGATGTCAATGATGAGAAACCCTGACGTGAAATAATATAAGACATAAGTATGTGCACGGACCCCATGCATGCAAACATGCATCCACAGGGGTAAAGGATGATGACCTTTTGACAGGAAGAAATCGAAGCCAAATGAAACAAAATGAACTCACTTACAGGCCACTTTTAAAGGATTTCTTTTTTTTTCTATTTTATTATTCTTTTGTGTGTGTACCGTCAAATCAAATCTGACTGGTACAGGAGGAGATTGTCCCTCCTTCCTTGGCAGAGCATCTGGTGGATTTGAACCGTGCACCTCTGGGATTGCAGTGCAGCTTCTTGCCACTAGGCCACCAAAGCTCCTACAGGCCACTTTTAGGAGAAAAGAATTGCTGTGCATCCAATGATTTGTGTGCGCTTTGTTTTCATCATCCCAGCTGAGGGCAACAGGTGGCAAAAAAGCAGACCCGTTATATATCACTAATTAGCTAATTAATGAAAGGAAATGCAATATTATGCTTTCTCTGTCAAAGCAAAATTATCGTAAATGGAGAGAAAACTGCCTTCTCCTCTCTTAATTTAGAAACACAGCAAATACAACATTCTCTCTCTTCCCCCTCCCCCACCTCGGTTCACAGATAGTGAACCAGTTAACTTTGTGAATGTAATTTCTGCCTGCCAGATTGCTTTGCTATTTGGGACTATCATCTTTCCTCTGTAATGGAGACCAGAAAATAGAAATAACACTATGTCAACGTGTGTAATGTCTTTTAAGGACTGATCAATGCCAAGTCTTCCCAGATAAGATTGATCAACTCCTGCCATGCTGTAAAAATGAAATCCCTTGAGTCTACAAATCTAAGCCAGGACAGAGTCTTATTTTACCAAATGAAATGAATTACAAAGACAAGGATATGGTGAATTCCCTAATACTGATGAAAAGATTGAATTTTAAAGACCAGGTATGGTGAATTCCCTAATCCTGGTGAAGGGGTTGAATCACAAAGACCAGAAGACTCCTAAACCTGGTGCGAGGACGGAAGGCTAAAGACCAGGTATTGCTAATTCCCTAATCCTGGTGAAGGGAGGGCATGATACAGACCAGGTATGGTGGATTTCCTAATCCTGGTGAAGAGACTGAATTTGAAAGAGCAGGTATAGTGAATTCCTTAATCCTGGATGAACTGACTGGAGTGAAGTGATAGTTGGCTTGATTCTCTAATGCTAGTTAACCAAGAGGTCAGTCTATAATGCTGCTTATTGGAAGGAAATCAAGCTTGTTTGGAAACCTCCCTACAGCAGTGAAGGTGAGATGCACTTCTCCCACCCTCAATGTCCGCGGATTGGGTATATAGACGGGCTGAGATGCCCTGACCCAGGAGGACAGCAGAGGACCATGGAGCCCTGGGCTTGTAAGATGAAAGAAGTTGAGCAGCCTGGCTGGAAGACAGGACCAGGCTGGCAAGGAGCAGTTCGATGAAGAGGCGGAAGCGTGCAGAGCACGCGCTGGAAAAGCCAACTGGGAACGGAGCAGGCTGCCTCTCTGGAAGCCAGTTTAATAAATAATATGCACACCATTTTCACTTCAAAGAGACGGTTGAAACTTCAGATGAAAATATTCTCCGGTCCCCAGAGAAAGACAGGCTTGGTCAAGCGGAAGGTCAGTGAAAAAGAGGGACCCCTTAATGAGAGATTGACACCGGGGTGGCGACCATGGAGCAAGTGCATGGAGAATCATCTAGATGCCACTAGACCGGGCATCTTTTCATTCCCTTGGGCATTCCCTTATCGGTTTATAAAGATGGACCATTTCCATTTCAAAGAGCTGGCTGAAACTTCAAAGGAAGGTAAGCTCTAGTTGGCAAGAAGGAAGGAAATGGAAAAGAAATGAAAAGGTAAGCTGAGATGGTATCAAACAGGGTCATTTTTTTTTTTTGAAGATCAGTCTTGTCTCCCTGGTAGGGTCACAGATCCCATGAAGGGTAACCAAGAGAAGAGGATGAATGTGTAATCAAAGAACTACTCAAAATACAAATCTCCAGTCCAGAAGGCTCCAATGATGAATTCTTCCAAACCTGTGAAGAAGAATTCATAGGATTCCTCCTTAAAATCTTCCAAAATCAGAGGAGCAAGAACTATTTTTCAACTCAACCTAGGAGACTAGTAATATTATTTTGATACAAAACCCAGGTCGGGGAAAACCCAAGTAAGAAAGACCACCATCAATCTGTTATATAAATCAGATGCAGGAAGACCACCATCAATCTCTTATATAAATCAGATGCAAGAAAGCCTAAAAAGATTGTAGTTGCCCAAAGCCTATGTTTTGAAACAATGGAATTCTACATAAAGGCCAAGTGGACTTGACCTCAGGCATGCAAGGCTAGTTTAACATTCAAAACTGTTAATGTTTCCCATTTCCTTGACCCATCTGTCTCTCCCCCTATCACATCTGCCAAGGAAATGGAGAAGATCTGGTGTGAAAAACATAGTATACAAACTT
>NW_006400094.1:1184383-1200812 GCF_000299155.1 Elephantulus edwardii | reverse complement strand
CTGTATGGGAGAAAGATGGTTAATATCTCCCTGCTCAATTTACCGCCCCTGAAAATTTGCTGGAGGGTCAGCTATAACTCCAGAACACATAACAACAACAACAAATACATATATGATACACAAATAGTAAAGAAGTCTTTTGTCTTGGGCAAATACACCACAAAAGACTTGTAAACTGGTACAATGTTATCATGTCACTTCTGATGGCTAAGATGCACTTGATCCAGCTGACCGGTGTTTATAATTATTACAAATGCATATTTGCAGTGAGAAAGATGAGAAGATGAGTTTGAATTGTGAGGCTGGGGAAGAATATTGATGCTGGCATCAACTGTCAGAAGAAACATACTAGATATAGAGAACTTATAGCCAGAATGCTCCTGAGAAGCAATGGGAAACTTTAACACACGTATGTTGGACAAGGGCATCAAGAAAGACTCATGACTGGAAATGAGCCTCATGGTCGGTTGGTCAAAATGAAGGAAACAGTGAAGACGATGAGTTGACACAATGGGAACCATGAACGAGGCTTCAACAGAACCACCATAATGAAGATGGTGAGGAAGTGGACGGCAGAGCACAAAGTTGGTGTCAAGTGCAATGGAGTCAACCAACAGCAATATTTACACACACACACACACACACACACACACACACACACACACACTCCCTCCAGTGCCACTTACTGCCTCTGAAAACCATTCATCTATCAGTTGGTTATAACCCAACAGCAATGAGTTTTATAGATCTAGTTGTTCTTTGGTGATGTCAACTCAAATACGACTCATAGCAACCTTATGAAGAACGGATTCAAACTTTGTCCTTTCCTGTTATTCTTGCTATCTCTGCTACACTTGAGCCCGTTGCTGTGGTCACTGTGTCAGTCCACCTGGCTGAGCGTTTTCCCATCTTGAGTTTACCCTCTAATCGTTCCAAGCATGGTGCTACTCCACAGGAGTAGCCTTCCTCTAGCAACATGCTTGGTTAGCGTTGCCTCCAAGGAGCATTCTGGTTGCACCTTCTCCAAGGTGTTATCTATTTGTTCTTTTGGCCGTCTGTGGGATATTCCATACTCTTCTACAACATCACAATTCAAAGGTGTCAATTGTTATTTTGTCATATACAAATACAGATCAAAATATAAACAGGCATCATCAACATGTCTACCTACACACACCCCTCCCTTTACATACCCACACACACACACACACACACACACACACCCCTCCACAACCACACACCAATAACATGTGGTGTTATTGTTGTGTACCGTTGAGTTGGAACTGACTCATAGCTGACTCTCCAGTGGATTTTCAGAGGCAGAAAATCATATAGTAGGAAACTGTGCACCTTTCATTATGGAGCAGCTGCTAGATTCAAACAATGCACCTTGACTGGACAGAACAACTTACTGACATCCCAGCAGAAATCATATATATGTGTGCATGTATAAGGAGCTCTGGTGACCTAGTGGCAAGAAACTGGGCTGCCATCTCCAAGGCATGTGATTAGAGGTCAACAGCTGATCTGTGAAGGATGGGCAATTTCCTCCGGTGCCATGTACTGCCTCCCCCAGTGGAGGGTCACCTACGGGTCAGTTCCAACTCGATGGTACACAACAACAATATGTGTACATACACATACACACATATATAGAGAACTCCAATGACCTAGTTCATAGGCAGTGGTGCTGTCAACACAAAGGCAAATAGTTCAAATCTACCAGCTGTTCCTTGGGAGACAGCTGGGCAATCCTCTCCCAAGCAATATTATGTTGTTGTTATGTGCCGTCGAGTCATTTGCAACTCACAGCGACCCTATGTACAACAGCCCTAAACTCTGTTCTGTGCCAATTGCACCGTCTCCGACACACCCATCCCGATTACCCCAATCACTGAATCAATCCACCTCATAGGGGGTCTTCCCCTTCTGCACTGTCCCTCCACCCTCCCAAGCATGATGTCCTTCTCCAAGGATCGGTCTCTCCTTGCAACATGTCCAAAGTATGTCGGACGGAGCCTTAGAATCCTTGCCTCCAAGGAGCAGCCCGGTTTGACCCTTTCCAGGATGAATCTGTTTTCCTAGCAGTCCATGGTACCCTCAATACTCTTCTCCAGCAATATTATAGTCTTAGAAAAATCTGCTGGTGGACTTATGAGTTGGTTCTGACTCAATGAAGTAATTTAGATATATTTATATGCATATATGTATCTGTGTGAAACAGGAGTGGCATCCACTTCCTAAACCATATGCCTCTGGAAACTCTATGAACTTTGATAAATGACAAGAGTTATAGAAAGGCTTCAGATCTTTGGTCTACAGGGTGGCTAATGAGTCATGCACGACTCCATGGCAATCAACAACAACAACGTATATATGTGTTTACAGATGTACACACACACAAGTTGTGTATCATCAAGTCAGAAGTGACCCTTCACTGACTCTCTAGAAGGTTCTCAAAGGCAGTAAATGGCATGGGAGTTGACTGTCCATCTTGATGGATTTGAACCACACACCTTTGCATTGGCAACAAAACATGTTACGTTTAAGCCACTGGACAAATAAATACATATATTTCAGTGAAAGGAACTAGCCCTAAGCAAAAGAGCTAACTTATACAGCAATGCATTCAAGCCTACCAGCATTTGAAAAGTATATTTGCATTTGCATTGGTAAATGTATAGAGAGAGCGGTTGACATATGTGGACTGGGTTCTGCTCTTTTGGAAATTCTCTATGCAATGTTGCCCTTTACCTTCCCAGGCTCATTTCCTTAAACCAGATGACTTATTGATCTGTGTGGCTTGTCAATGGAGCCAAGGAGGTAGAATAATTCCACCAGAACGGTTCATGAGTCTTTGAAAACCATACACGCTATCAGAGGCCTGCAGGCATATGTCAGCAAAGAAGAAAAATCATCTGTGGACCTGAATTTGCATGTCCACGGGCTCTCTCGGCCCTGACGGTGTTTAAACGCCACCACTGGTCTGGCCTTTTAGAGATTATTCAATTATCTGACTCAACGGACTCATTTCCTTGACTCTATCTCGAGGGGGGGGGGGAAAGGTGCACAGGAGGGCTGCAGATCTTTATGTTTTAAAGATTGTTTAAAACCATTTCACCAACAAAATTATCACCAGGATTTAGCTCTCAGCTGATGCCTTGGAACTGTGGTGTCAGCAAAGATGACAGTGTATATTAAGGATAAGTGGAAGAAGCAGTTGACCCAGACGCAGGAAAGATAGCCAAGATGCTCTTTAGCGGAGAGGATGGAGGAACTCTGTCCTAAATTCTTTGGGCACGTGATCATGCGGGGCAGTCCCTGGAGAAGGATGTCTTGCTTGATAGTGAAGGGTCAACAAGTAAAAGGAAGAGATTGCTAGGGACAGAACAGGCTATCACAAGGGGCTCCGACGCAGCTATGACTGTGAGAAGAAGCAGGCAACGTTTCAACGTAGGATTGCTAAAGAGATCTGACTCGATGGTGTCTTACAACCACAACGTGCTCCATCATCCAATTGCTCTGGAGAAACTGGAGTTCTCCAGCTTCCCTGTCACTCAAACACAGTGCCTTTCCTTTCGTTCAGAGGACGTGAGTTCTGCACAGACATGGAACCACCTCATCTTGACACCCCAGAAGTGACCAACACTTCATCCATAACGAATGAAGAAAAGGGTCACCTCTATGGAAGCTATGATATAATGATATCATGGGATCATTCTCGTTGGAGCTCCTCGATGGATGTGAACCGCCAACCTTTGGGCTAGAACTGAGCGCTCAACTGGTGTATTACAAAGGTTGCGATTGATGAGTTGTTCCAACAGCAGCATGTAAGTTCTCACCAGATTCTCACAATTAAAAAAAATACCCACACCCAAAGGATTCAGACCCTAAAGCGTTAGGAGAAAGGAATGATCTTTTCTACTGGAAGTTTCCAAAGACATTCAACATCGTTACACAGAACCCCAATATAGGAAATGAACTAAGATGAAAACGGTTCTGGATCAAACAACAGGGTTGTCTTCAGGTCCACTCGACTCAAGTTCCTCTTCGGATGGAAACCAAGACCTTAGGAAGTAGGAGAAACCAACATATGCCTAAGAGAAATGTGAGGCTGAGTCTATGTTCACGCAAATGGTATCAGTGCTATGCACGTGTTGACAGGTCATGTATATCACAGCAGAAGGGGCCATGAGAGGATTCTGAATGATCGAACTGCTTCAGAACCACATCATCCAACCTTTCTAGGTTGTCTCTGAATGACCTTAAACTGTCAGGCAGCAATGCTTTGGTCATTCTCATTCATTGTCCAACTCTCAGATGTGATCGGAAAGATCATGGTCTCAATCAGGTGTCCCTTAGTCTTGCAACTAACATCACTGTTCCTCGGTATTCCGGAGAAATCTTTGACGTTAGACTTAATAAAATAGGTCTCCAGATCTCATAACTGCTAATTACCAATGGCACTGACTGTGGATCTAAGCAAGAAGAAATCACTGACAACTTCAATGTTCCCTCCATCTATCATAATGTTGCCCATTCTTGATAATAAAGCTCTAATAGTCACGCACTTATCCATTCCACCCAGACTACCTGCCTTCCACATCAAAGCATACCAACAAAACCCACTGCTGTTCAGTCTATTTCCACTCACACTGACCCTCTACGACAGAACAGAACACTACAAGGCTGTAAATATCTACAGAAACACAATGACTTAAGTTTCGTACCTGGAACAGCTGGTAGATTTGAATCACTGACCTTTCTCTGGGCAGCCAAATGCTTTACCTACTGCATCACTAAGGCTCTCATCATGCACACCGACTAGCATTCATTTCAGTTCGTTTTTTAATGACACATAAGCAAATAAAATATGGTTCATATGCACGACTTTAGCAAGAGAAAGAAAGTGCAGGCTATTATTGTGTAACTATTCCCAGGATAAAACCTTAAAGGCCAGGTATAAGATCTGAAGCATTCACAGGTGATTCCTGGCTTTTTCTTTTTTGAAAATCCTGTTACATAAAGCTGTATGTAACATTCCTTCACGTTCCAGCTGGCAAGGGAGAAAACACTGCACGTCCTCATCAGGCAGTGCTCCTGGACAGCGGGCAGGCAATGAAAAAGCTCCTCCAAGTTAGCAGGTCGAACTCAGTGATGAGCTTCCAGTTTTGGGGCTCTGGTTTCTCCATGGTGAGTGCTACTGTTGAATTGATGGCCCCACAATCAAGGGGCACCATAGTGACCCAACAAATTTGTCTTGGAATCAGTACAGCCAGAATATTCCTTAGAAGAAAGGATGTTGATGCTTCAATGATTTAAATCCTCCCAGAAGAGCTTTGGGTGAGCATTAACATTACTGGTAAGTATATTTGCTTTCTCCTGGACACAAAAGCCTACTAATTGGTCCTAAAAGCCTTCTGAGGTCCCAACTCTTCTCACTATTTCTTCGTTGTTGGAATTGATGGAAAACCTCATAAGCAGTTCCTTGCTTCACCTATGCCTTGCATGCGGACTTCCGAGCTGTAAAACAACCCAGTGGTGGATGGAATTTGCTCGAGGACTTAAGAACAATAAATGACATAGTTAAGCCTCTACATCTTGGGGTTCCTAACCTTTATACTATAATAGACAAAGTGCTAGTCAATAGGCCTTTTATTTTAAGAACTACCTTCCCTCTGTAACTTGATTTGTGCCACTATTAGAACCTCTACTCAGAATATTATTGCTTTTCAATTTTTGACTCACGCACTTTTAAAATTTGTTAAATTTGTGTCTTCTAGGCTGCAACACTTCCATGATACATCTTTAAGGATATGAACATGTACGGCTAAGCACAACTGAAAACAGGGCATCTAAATTCTAAAATCAATTTCCACAATAGTCTACATGTTTCCTATTGCCAAAGGGGCCCTTTAGAGTAGTGAGAGAAGATCTTCACCCTGAAACCTACAGCGTCCCTTTTCAGCGGGAAGTAGCTAAGAGAATACGCTGTCCCCTTTTCCTTATAAATCAGGGTGAAGTCTCTTTCAGGGAGGAGTGTTAGGGAATGGCAAAGGACACACTGACAAAGGAGAACAATTGGAACTGGCTTTGACAAGCACTGTGGCAATGGGACAATTAAAACAGACTTTCAAGGGAGGAAAAAAATAAAGAGGAACGAACTGGGGGTGGGGAGGGTAGAGAAAATAGTGCAACAATGAATGAATGGAAACCCAAAATCTCTGTAAATGTTCATTCAAATTAATAAAGTGTGATTAAAAAAAACAAAAGAAAAGAAGAAAGGATGTTGAGATGTCATCTCACCTACCTCGGACACGTCACGAGGAGGGGCAGTCTCTGGGGAAATACATCATGCTGGGTACTGCAGAGGTTTGGTGAAAGAGAGTAAGATCCTTGAGGGGATGCCTTGATATGGTGGTTGCCACCATGAACTCAATGAGGGTGAGGAGGGTACAGGACCTGACAGTGTTTGATTGTGTTGTGTGAGCATGAACTGGCCCTAATATGATGGGACTGTCGTCTGTCAGGAGTTCTTCCCTGGTCTCCACTGGTCTTCCCAAAGGTTGGTCTTCTGCTTATTGAAATGAACCAGGCCCTCTAAGGAGAATGATGGAAAATCGCCTCCATTGCAATTTATGGTCTTGGAAACTCAATGAAGAATCAGCTATGAGTGAGTTGGTGCTGGCTGGAAACTAATGAATTTGCTTTTTGACAGCACCTAAAACCACGAAATCCTTACCACTGTGCCAACAGACAACATCACAATAGCTGGAGAAAGGACTGTTATTGTCAATAATTTCCTCTTACGTAGAACCACAATCAACATCCTTGGTACCAGCAGTCAGAAAATTGAAAGATGGGTTGCCTTGGAAAAGTCTGCTGCCAAGGACCTCTCCAGAGTACGTGATGTCAGTTTGAGGACTAAGGTTTTGCCGTATATTCACATCACAGTCTTCTCAATCGTTTGCTATGCTTCTGAGAGTTGGACAATGACTAAGGATAAGAGAGGAATTATTGATGCCTTTGAGTTGTGCTGTTGGAGAAGAGTACTGAATATGTGTGGATGAACAAAAGAACCAACAGATATGTCTTGGAGAAAGGTCAGCCAGGATATTCCCTGGAAGCAAAGGTAATGAAACACCATCTCACATCCTTTGGACATGTTTTAAGGAGAGGCTACTCCTTCAACAGGGACATCATGCTGCTAAAGATGGTCAGCAAAAGAAAGGAAGACTTTCAACGAGATGAACTGACATGCTGATGGCCGCAGTGGGCTCGTAGGATGGGATTCAGATCTGTTGTTAATAGGGATAATGAATGAGAATAAAGATGAGATCGCTGACTTCCGTAAAGATGGATAGTCTTGGAAAGCATAGGAGAGTTCTCCAGGGAAGTGTCTGGTTGTGGGTGAGTTTCTCAACAATGATGAAGCTAAGATAACAATCTGTGGTCCCAGAAAACATATCCACTTCCCACTCCTGTCTCTGTACAAATGAGGCTGGGAAGGAACAGGGAAGGTTTCAACTAATTGTGTAGAACCTAGTGATGCATGATTCTATCAAAGTCAACAATCAGAATTTTCCATCATAAACACAGAATCTCTTATACTCAAGCGCTGCAAGTAATTTATTTCTCACACATTTATTTCATTTCATGGACTCTATGGTTTCCCCTCCATCAGAATCCCTTTCATATCCTCAGTCAACTCATTCTTTTGATTTGTATGCGCTTTCTCCTTGACAAGACTAACTCCGTAATCAAAGACTCTGTTTCAGGAACACAGAAACACGCCCTGAAACACCTTAGCACAATCTGGCACCTAGCTCAGTAATTAGAGCTTCGTTTTTTACACTTGTCATCATCAAGCTTGCTTCTGGTCTTAGCAGCACATTCTGCTTCCTGATTCCTTCTGTCCACCACCTGCCTCTGGGTGCGCTCTTCTCTGGGAGCTCACACGTTTCTGTGATAATGGAAAGTCAAATCGCGGGCATTCCAAAATCTACAGGGTTCGGAAGTGGTAAAGCAGAAGGAAGAAAGAGGAAGAATTCACAATGAGATGGATTGACAAGCATTGCTACAACAGTGGGCTCAAACACAACAACAATGGTGACAGTGACAGGTTTCCAAGGAGCTTCCAGTTCTGAGGATACACGGGAGTGAAATGAAGATCAATCAATGAAAATCTTATGGATCAGAAGTTAGTATTGCTGGAACAGGAGTCCCTTCATTCAGAAAGTAAGAGAACAATTCACCCAGGGGTTCTGTGAAGGAAGATGAGGGCAGCCTCTTCCAATGCAAAGTTTCAGCCTCAGAAACTTGCTGGAGGATCAGCTATGAGCCAATTCTGCCTTGATGACAATGAGAGAGAGAGAAAAACACAGAGAGAGGAGGAGAAGTTGAAAGGCACAATGGGTATACCAATTGACTTGAGAAGACCAACCAGTAATTGTGAAGATGCTATAGAACCAGGAAAACATTCTGCTCAGCTGTGTACGGTTATTGTTGCTACGGGGAGCCATCCAGTTGACTAAGCCTCATAATCACCCTATGAAGAATAGATCTGAGCTTTGCCTCGATCCTGTGGCATCCCATGTTCTTGCTCAAGCCCATTTTTGTGATCACTGTGTCAACGCATCTTGTGGTAGGTCTGCCTCTGTTTTCTCTGACACTGCATTTCTCAGCCAGCATGGCGTCGCTCTGGTTAAAAACATCCAAAGGAAGTGAGACCAAGCTTCTTCATCCTTGCCTAGAAGGAGGACCCTGGTGACACTTTTTCCAAGACAGATTTATTTATTCTCTTTGCAGCATTCCTCTCCAACACCACAATCCAAAGGTATCTACTTTTCTGACATCCTTATTCATAGTGCAGCTCTCAGCTGCCTAAGGAAGCAACTGAAAATGCCATGGCTTGGATTAGACACAGCATAGCTTATATAAGGTGACCTTAGCTTGGATGATCAATCACTCCCAGCTTGGACCAAGTGACCCAATGCTTGGGGTCAACACTAACTGTAGCTATGGAGAGGCAAGAAACAAACCCAGGGACTCTGTGGTGACTCGGCTGCTCAGATAAAGGTCCGGAGGCTGACTACTCCTTGGGAGAAACGAGTGGCAGTCTTCTTGCATAAAGATCGCCAGCCTTAGGAACCCTGGACAGCAGCTCTGTTCCGTCCTGTGGGACTGCTGTGAATGAGCATCTACGGAATAGCAATGGCCTGACTCAATCACAATGGTCAAGCAGAAAGTGAGACCTTCATGTCAAGAGTGAGAGGGCTAAGCTGTAAGACCTGAATTCCATTTTCAATGGTCCCTTAGCGGCAGTGTGTCCACCAGTGTAAATTCCACGATTTCTGTGCTCTGATCTCTCCACTGGCTAGATAACATCTACACCTTCATCGGAACCCATGACTATGTCTATCAAGAGCGATGACATCTACAATAATCTCGTGCTAAGAAAATGTATTGTTGTTGTTGTGTACTATAGTTTGGAGCCTTCAACACTAGCTTCAACACTAGCTTCAACACATAGCTAATCCTTCAGAGGTTTTTTAGAGGCAAATAATCACAGAGGAGGAGACAGCCAATCTTTTTCTCAGGGAGAAGCTGTTGGACTTGAACCATGTACCTTCAGGTTGGCACCACAGCTCTTAACCACTAGATCACCAGAGCTCTTGAACGAAATGTATACACAGGATGGTTTGGGAACAAAGAAAGTATCAGATAAAAGAACACTGAAGAAGGTACACAATCACACCCGTAGAATGAGGGGCCTGGACATCAAGAGTTGTATTGTATTGGGCAAGTCTGTTTTAAGGACTTCTCCAAAATACTGAGCAGCACTGATGACGTAGTCAGTGTGTAGACGAAGGTATACCTGATTCAAACCATGTTCTTTTCAATCACTTGCTATACGTCTGAGAGGTGGACAATGAACAAACAGAAGAATTGATGCTTTGGAGTTGTAGTGTTGGGAAAGGAGCACTGAATAGCCCATGGATGGTCAAAAGAGCAAACAGATATGTCTTGGAAAAATGTAACCAGAGTGTTTCTTGAAGGCAAGGATGGCAAAATTATGTCTAACATACTTTGGGTGTATTGTTAGGAGAGGCTATTCATTGGAAAGGGGGTATCATGCTGGGAGAAGTGAAGGAAAGGAGAGGAAGACCTTCAAAGAGATGGATTGACACAGAGATTGTAGCAAATGTATCAGAGGTGGTAAGGATGGCACAGGACAGGGCAGGTCTATCGTTCAAAGGGGGCTAAAATTCGTACACAACCCCAACAGAACCTATCAACAACAACAACAACAACAATGACAAGATAAAGGTACTGAAACATGAGCTAAAACCAGAACAGGTGGCAGTTTTGGCCAAGTGCTCGGCTGAGAATGGAAAGGTTGGCCATCCAAACCTTCTTCGACTCTTCAGCTTGGCAGAAGATAGATCTGGTGATGTTATCTGCCACCGTGAAAGACTGCATCTGAGAAAAAGCTATGATGCAGTGCTCCTCTGTCCATGGGACGACAACCATCTAATCTACCACAAACAATGGGAAATCATAAAGAACAAGATAAATGCAGGTCGTCCAGAGACAACTATTGGGACAGGCGAGAATGAAGGTGCATGTATATCGATTGGAAAGAGGTGTTCTCTTCCACGTCAACCATCTTTGATGAATAATCACTGCGATGGGGGTGGGGATAATCATGAGAGGCAGTTTTCAGATTACACTTCATCTTGTTGGGTGTCCTTGTATAGATTCCAGGTCAGAATGACCTCTTGTGACATCTAAAGGGTCCCTTATCTATCACTAGGGGAGGGGGAAATGAATAAAGGTCATCTTCCTTTGATTTTAAGGCTTTTCTTCCCTATGAAACCCATTATCAACTCTAAAAGTCCTGCCACTGTCTTATTTCACTAAAAGATACATCATCACTCTTCACCCTGAAACTGTTCATGGAAAAAGACTCATCTTTTCTTCCTCGAACTGAGAAATGCCATTCTTGAAAAACACAACAATAACAACAACAAATGCCCTGAAGTTGATTTCAATGTACAGGGATCCAGCAAGACAGAACAGAAGGGTACCATGGAGTTCCAAGGGCTGCAATATACATGGATTAACTACATCATCTTCCTTTTATACCTCACCTCGTGAGTTTTCAGTTGACTGCACGGAAGATGATGTCTGATCCTTCTCCCACGGAGAAGCTGGTGGATTCAAACCTCATGCCTTTGGGACTGAAGTGCAGCTTTTTACCTGTAGGCCACCAGTGCTCCCTCCACCAGAACATTTGTTCCTCTGTGAATATCAGTAACAGAAGGAGTACTGGCTTCAATTAATCCCATGAAGATGAGTCAATGAAGACAGATCTGCATCGCTTCTCCTTCTTCCTTTTGTATCCTCATAGGGACCAGTGTACTACCAACCAGGAATTTTATTTTATTTTTTGGAACCAGAATGGATTTCCCATCTGGATTTAGAAAAAATAACAGCCGCTGTGCTGGGAGATGAGAATATTTTCATTCATCTGAACCATCCTCTCTGGTTTTGTCTTTGTCTGTCTTAAAGCTTAGTGAATGGGGTGTTAAGAAGTTATACTGACAATGCAAAGGCAGGTGGTTCAAATCCACCAGCTGCTGTGTGGGAGAGAAATGGGCAATCTACTACGGAGTGATTGAGAGTCTCTGAAAACCCGTTTTGATGACACATAACAAAAACATGCATGGTCTAAGGTATGAAATTCACTGTACCAATTACCCAGCATCTACTGTCTCAACTTTGTGGAACTGATCAGATAAAAGCTACTGGGTGCTTGAATGAAGTCTGAAAAGAGCCACCGGTTCCGCCACGCCAATTCTGCTTCTGGTCTGCTGTGATAGCTACCAACACTTTGCCAAAGGTCCATTGCCAGTAATTCTGCTAGCCAAAGGTTAAGTGTGTTGGCCAGTTTGAATGGTCGTGTGTCTCCAAAATCTGAATCCTACACAAGCTCCAATGAGTAAGGACGACAAGAAAAGAATTGCCACCTTTGAACTGTGGTGCTAGAAAAGAGCACTGAACATCCCATGGGCGGACACGAGAATGAACAGGTGTGTCTTGGAGAGGGTGCAGCTGGAGTGGTCTCTGGAGGCAAGAATGATGAGGCTTTGCCTTGGAAACTCTGAGCATGTTGCTAGGAGAGGCTATTCCTTGGAGAAGGACATGACGTTGGGAAAGGTGGAGGGTTGGTAAAGGAGAGGAAGACCGTCGTCCAGGTGGAATGACACGGTGACTGCCGCAATGGGCTCTTGTGTGTCAGGAAGTGTGAGGATGGCGCAGAATAGAACAGGGTTCAGATCTTTGGTTTATGGGGTCACTATGAGTCGTACCCGACTCGACGGCACCTCACAAGAACACAAGATTCACAGAAGAGAAATGGGCAGTTACCTCTTGTTTCAGTTGACAGCTTCAGAAACCCATCAGAGAAAGACTACAAGCCAGAAATGAGTCAAAGGCAGTTGATTTTAACCAACTGTGCTGGACTGAATCCACCCATGGTCCACAGCATACCATCAGAAGGACTCTTCCATACAGTGTGTTCTTGGCTTTAACCCAAGATGGTTCAAACAGCTCAATGTTAAACCATGAGCCTAGAAGGTTGGCAGTTCAAATGTAACCAATGATCCCTTCAAAGCAAGGGCTGGGGATGTGTTTGCTAAAGGTCTTGAGGCCTTGGAAATCAAGCGAGCATAGCCGTGCCCTGCACACATGGGGTCAATCCTTCACGAGCCGGAAGAGATGCTGTGATAATCCACTCCAGCCGTCTTGAAGGGAACAGAGGGGTTGACGTGCAGCTTAGCAAAGCAACAATCTGCAACTCCAGGGACACAGGGAGGATATTGGTCTTATTCCGCCTTGGCCATACCTTTAGGAAATGGCTAGGATACAACATGCTACCTTTCAATACACATTCAATAAGGCAGGCATCCTTTCTTTCCTTTCTTTGATGACACATCACTCACTTCCCTTCCAATAACATGTGTCTTTGTGGTCATCTACCTTCCAATCTGCAAGTGTGTAAAGCTGCATTAAGCAAGAAAGTCCCCTAGCGTCATTTTGCCCAACAGCATATATTTATATGTATATACACACACACACACAGCCATGGTTCTGTAGCAAGGGTGGCCACATTCTCTTCTTTCTGTTCACAAATATCTTATTGCCATTATCACCATTTCGAGCGAAGGCAGTTTAGGTGAGAGGACGATGGGCTTTTGATACATATACGCTACTTCTCTGGAAAGGCCCCATCATTCCTCAGCATTGATCAATAGGAAAATCAATAATAAACATTTTACTCTGATTTTCAGGTTTTTCCTTATGTAGGACGCCAAAGAAAGAGGCTGACCAAAACTATCAATGGCTGCTGTAAAGTCCTCTGTAGCAAGGTAAATCTGTCTGGCCCAGTTAAAAAGAGGAGTACTTTGGAACCATTTGTGCCTGATCTAAATTTTTCAGTCTCTGGGAGGCTAAATTGACTCCTAAGCTGACTCTCTGGTGGGTTTTCAGAGGCCGCAAATCACACAAGGTGTGCAGTCACTGGTGGATTTGAACTGCCTGCCTTGGGGATACAACGCTATTCCTTATTCACGAAGCTATCAGAGTTTCCTAAGTAGGGCAGAACGAAGTTGATACGTAATCTTAGTAAAGATAGAAGGAACATTTCAATCTTGTTAAGATATGTCAAGGGGGGGAAAAAGTCAATGACTTATCTTCTGTATTTCTTTATCTTCTGTATTTCTCCAGTCTTCTTTGTAAGCCTCAAAGTATTAATTATTTTTTTAAAGCAAAATTGGGTTTTCATTCAACCATCTATGCCATTATTTACAATGTCCACACGTAATTGCATGGCTCCTAATTTATCAGGATGACTTGCACCTTTATGAGTTTTTATTTTTTTTTGTTCTGTGATCAATGTAAAAATGCAGCCTATTTTTGATGTTGGTGGTTGTTAAGTGTCTTGGAGTCAAGGACAACTCATAAAGTCCTTATGAATAAAAGATCTGAGACGTGTCTTGTCTTGGGCCATCCTCACCATCTCTTACACACTGGAGCCCGTGGCCACAGTCACTGTGTCAATCTATCTAGTTGAGAGTCTTCCTCTCTTTTGTTGACCCTCCCACCTTTTCAAGTACTCTTCTCCAAGGGTGCCTCTCCTTATAATCTGCTAAATGTTCTCACCACTGGGCCACTGGCAGCATCATTATGGCTAGTGAGGAGATTGAGATTGTTAACAGCTTTAGTTTGCTTGGCTCCACAAACAACACTCTTCGTACCAGCAGCCAGGAAATCAAGAGAGGAATTGCACTGGGAAAGTCAGCTGACAGGGACCTCTCCAGAGTACTGAAGAGCAACAACGTCAGGCTGGAGACTAAAGTGCGCCTGAACCAAGCAATAGTCTTAGCAGTTGCTGGGGGAGAGTCAGACAATGACTAGGGATAAGAGAAGGAGAATTGATGCTTTTGAGCTGTGGTGCTGGACAAGAGTGTTAAATGTACCATGGACTGCCAGCAGGACAAATAAGTTCATCCTAGAGAGGGTGATACCAGTCTGCTCTTTGAAAACAAGATTCTGAAGCTTCTTTCAACATATTTTGGGCATGTTACAAGGAGGGACTAGTCCTTGGAGAGGGACAGCATGCTTGGGAGAGTGGAGGGGCAGCACAGGAGATGAAGACCCTCGATGAGATGGACTGATTCAGTCACTGGGGCAAGGAGAGTAGGTGTGTCAGGAACAATAAGGTTGGCACAGGATAGAACAGGGCTTAGGGTAGTTAAGAGTTACAAGGAATCCTATGGCACATAACAACAACAATAATATGTCCAAAGTCTGTGAGACAAAACTTAACCATCTTTGCCTCAAAGGGCATTCTGGTTGCACTTTCTCCAAGACATACAAGTTTCGGGTTTTTTTGTTTGTTTTTTTGCAGTGCTTGGGATACCCAGCATTCTTCTCCAACACCACATCTCAAATGCATGAATTCTTCTGTCATCCTCATTCATCACCTAGCTCTCAGATGTAGGAGCAGGTGTTTAGAAAGACCCTGGTTTGACTCTCACCACTTCTATTCATTACTGTATTGGAAATGCTTGCAAGGACAATATGACAAGAAAAGGAAATATAAGGCATCCAGATTGGAAAAGAGATGGTTAGGACTCACAGAAAAAAAAAATTTAAAAAATGGTTAGAGCTACTAGACCAATTTAGTAGAGTGGCAAGAAACAGTATCAATATTAAAAAATCAGTAGGATTCCTCTACAGTAACAAAAAAAAAACTCAGAGAAGGAACCCAAGAAAGTAATACCATTTACAACAGCCAAGCACAAACTGAGATACGTGGGAAGGAATCTAGAGATACAAAAGAGCTATACAAGGAAAACTACAAAACATTTCTGCAAGACACAATAAAAGACCTAAATAAATGAAAAAATGGGCCGTGTTGATGAATAGGAAGACTCAATATTGTGAAATTGATGCTCCAATTCACTGCTGTCCAGGATAGGAGGGCCATCTGGCTGGTGACATCTGTCACCTCCGTGATGGCCAGGGTTGATTCAGCTGATCTGACTGGCGTGGCAGGTGTCCCCTTCCTCTCCCACCACTGTCTCCAGGTGAGTGTTCCCAAAGCTGTGCCGCTGAAGATCATGACCCAAGCCCAACAGAGGGAGGGGAGGACCATCCTCCAGTCAAGGGTATACGAGTAGCTGCACTCTCTTGCTAGAATCTGTAAACAAACTCTCACGGTCAATGCACTGCTGTCCAGTGTGTTCCGACTCAAAGATGGCCATCCATGGGGTTTCTGATGCTGTAAGGGGCACAAGAGGAGGCTGCCCATCTTTCTCCCATAGAGCCACTGGGGCTTTGGACCACCACAGAGGCACAACGTGTAGACCAGCAACACAAGTCCAGATGGATTCAGTCACTACAGCTCCTTTAGCATCTAAGTTATGGGGGTTGTGGTGGACCACTGAGTTGGAACCAACTTGTACTGATCCTCCCATGGGTTTTCAGAAGCAAGAAATACCGCAGGAGGAGATGGTCCATCCTTCTCCCCTAGGGCAGCTTGTGAATTCAAATCAAGTGCCCTTTGGGAGGCAATGCAATCCTTTACCAAGAAGTCACCAGAGCTCCCTTTATTTAGCACATCTAGTGTGCTCAAATCTGCAATCATTATTATGATTTATGTGTGCCACAGATTCATTAACCACCCACCCATCCATCCTTTCACCCACCCATGCATGCATCTATCCATCCACCCATCCTTCATCCAAGCAAGCATGCATGCATCCGTCCATCCATCCATTCATCCAACCAACCATCCATCGATCCAGCCAATTACCCATCCATCCATCCATCCATCCATCCATCCATCCATCCATCCATC
>NW_006400094.1:1155864-1183712 GCF_000299155.1 Elephantulus edwardii | reverse complement strand
TCCATCCATCCACCAGCCCATGCATGCATCTATCCATTCATCTATCCATCCATATACTCATCCATCCATCCATCCATCCATCCATCCATCCATCCACCAGCACATGCATGCATCTATCCATTCATCTATCCATCCATATACTCATCCATCCATCCATCCACCCATCCATGTATCCATCCATCCACCCATCCATCCATGTATCCATCCACCATGCATGCATCTATCCATCCATCCGTCATCCATTCACACATCCATCCATCCACCCATCAATCCAGCCAGTCACACATCCACCTACCCATATATTCATCCGTCCACCCACCCAGCCATCCACACACCCATCTACCCATCCACCCACTCATCCATCCATCTATCCATCCATCCATCCACCCACTTACGTATCTATCTACCCAACCACCGACCCACCCATCTCTCTCTCTCTCTCACCTCCTTTCAAATATTTTGCCATTTCTTTTGGATAATAAAACCATACTCTTCACTTGCTAGAAACATTCAAAGAAAACATTTTTCCCCTATTAGTGCACAGGGAAACAACAAGCATCACTTTATGAGGAAGAAATAATTCACATGCTATTTTACCACTTTTGTTAAAAACAGGAGCTGTGATTATTAAAACTACTAATTGCAGAGATCATCAAAGTGCATGCTGGGTCATCTGATGTGATCATCTTCTCAAACGCTGGGATGTGCAAGGCTTAAAAATATATTATTTCCCCAAACCAATTAGGAATGGTCTCCTGAAAGCAGACAGCTCAAGAGGGCAATGCCATATGCACCGTGGCGTGATGGAGAAACGGTATCTTAGTTAAACAATCTCTGTCATCGTGTCTAATTAGCAATGTAGACATCTTTTACCCGATCAATAAACTCATCTAAATTCATGGCTGTTGATTCAGAACAGACTCACTGCCGACTTTCCACTGGGATCCTGTGGCGAAAATCAAGTGGGGGGAGATTGCCATTCGTTGTTCTAAGAAGCCCTTGCTGGATTCAACCACCAGAGAGGCTTGGCCTCTGAATTCAAAGGGCAACTCCCTACAGACCATGCCATAAGAGCTCTGGAGTATCCTTAACATAAAGAAAACAAAAATCCTGACATCTAGACCCAGAAGCAACATCATGATCATTTATGAGAAAAGACTGGCACTGATAAGGATTTCTTTTCGCTTGGCTACATATACAGTCCACACCCAGAGAGGCACCAATCAAGGACTCAAAAGAGGTACCGTATTGGGCAAACTTGTGGCAAGGGAATCTCTTTTTAAAAAGTGCTCAAAAGAAAAGCTGTCATTCTGAGGACAAAGATGTGCCTGACCCAAATATGCAAAAAGTGGAACAATAAGAAAGAAGACTGCAGAAGGAGGGATGCCCTTAAATAACAGCTGGAGAATACTACGAAATACACCATGGGTGGCCACAACTCAGCCAGGCCATTTGCTCTTGGATGTCCTTGAACCCTGAACAGTGGAGAAGGTGGCTTTTTGGGGATGATTTGAGACTCAAACTATGGTCCAGATGAATTAGCAAGCCATGCGTCTTAGGTCTTGCATACTTGGAGGAATTCAGTCAGTTTTGGGAAAGAGAGTTTAAGCTGTAGACTGGGAGTTATATTTGTTGTTGTTATGTGCCATCGAGTTGTTTGCAACTCATAGCGACCCTACGTACAAGAGCCCTAAACGCAGTTCTAGCCTATGCCAACCTTGCTGTCTCAAACATATTCATTCCCACCACTCCACTCACAGAATCAATCCATCTCATGTCATCTCATCTCATCTCTCTTCCTCTCCTGCACCATCCGGCCACACTCCCAAACAGGATGTCCCTCTCTAAGGACCAGTCCCTCCTTGCAACATGCCCAAAGTATGTCAGACGAAGCTTCAGAATCCTTGACTCCAGGGAACATTCTGGTTTCACCCTCTCCAGGACAAACCTGTTTGTTCTCCTAGCAGTCTATGGTCTAGTCAACACTCTTCTCCAGCACCACAGCTCAAAGGCATCAATTCTCTTTCTATCACCCCTACTTATTCACTGTCCAACTCTCCGATGCATAGCACGTAATTGCAAAGACTATAGCCCGCATCAGGTGCACCTTAGTCTCCAGCCTGACGTCATCGCGCTTCAGTACTCCTGAGAGGTCCCTCACAGCCGACTTTCCCAATGCCAATTCGTCTCCTGATTTCCTGGCTGCTGTTACCAAGAGTGTTGACTGTGGAGCCAAATAAACAAAAACTGTTAACTATCTCAATCTCTTCACCATCTATACTGATGCTGCCAATTGGCCCAGTGGTGAGAATCTTTGTTTTCTTGACATTGAGTTTCAATCCATATTGAAGACTGCAGTCCTTGACCTTCTGCATTTATGTTTAGTTATGTTTAGGGTCAATTATGTCCTTTGCCAGCTACAGTATGGTAGTTCTTTCTGATCAAGAAAGATGGGAGCAGCCAGTGGTTGGCAGGAATACCGCCATTCTGTTTTCTTCCTGAGGTTATAGGATGTTTTTCATTACCTAATCATGAGCTGATGATTTATTGTCAACTTTTCAACAAGGTTCAGCTGGCTGACACTTGCAGACCAAGTTGGAGTTCTATCAGTAAAATATAGAATGGCTTTCATAAAGTCTGCAGTAGAATACAGAATAGCCTTCACAGAATGATCTGGATGTTACGGCTGAGAGGTCTAAAGTCCCTGCTGGTGTATTCAAACCACGGGATTGGTGCAGCCTTGCGGTGACCAGCACAGCTCCCTGTGAAGCATCCTATCATCATCACAAATGAATCTCTACCCTTATTTTCACGATGATATTCTTACAATGTGGAATACCATCCACAAACGAACGGAGACTGAGACATGGTGCGACACTGACACAATGGAATACCAGGCAGCATTGAGAAGCGACAATTTTGAAAAATACTCTATATAACTTGGGAGAGACCAGAGTGCATTGTGCAGAGTGAAACATACCAGGCATATAAGGACAAATACTGCACAAGGGCCATGATCATGAATATAGTAGGGTAACTGAGTGAGCTATGTATAAATGTTGCAAAGTGAGGGAGCTCTGATGGCCTAGTGGCAAGAAGCCGCACTGCAATCCCAGACGCATGAGGTTCAAATCCATCAGATGCACTGCTGAAGAAGGAGGGGCAATCTCCTCCTGTACCAGTCAGATCCGATTTGACGGCACACACACAAACAATAATAAAACAAAATTTAAAAAAATTGTTGGAAAGTGAAAGGAGAGAAAGAGGGCATTAAAAAATGGAAGAAGGAAGAAACCACTGGGCTGGCAGACATTAGAGGATGAAGTAATGTGAAAGATTCAATGGGGGCCTGAAAAGATTGCGTGATAAGAGGCATGGAGCAACGGTAATTAATGGCATAAAAATACAGAGTCGCTATGAGTTGCGCTTGACTTGAAGGCAATCAGTGATCAATAATGAATGGTTACATAAAAATCACAAAGTATGCAGCAATGAATGAATGGAAATCCAAATTCTCTGTAAATGTTCATTAAAATTATTTAAAAAAAGATGAGAAGAAAGAGGCTTACAACGTATTTTCTTGGAGAAGTGGAGACTGGGGAAGAAATTACTCTCAGGAAGAGACGCTGTCAAAATTTTTGCCACAGTAGGAAAGAAGTGCTTTGATCTCTTGATCTTTCAGTATTTTGCCAAGATCTCTCATTGGCCAGACTTACACCGTAAGCTAAAAAATGCTGCTGGTAGTGGCCACCCTCCCAGAGAATAGAGCAAAGCCAAGATAGCAAAGCATGGATTTTGGAAACAAACTGAACAAGACAGAACTTTTTCAAACGTCCTGTAGACTGTGTGTCATACAGATTTGGAGCTCAATAGAGAGCTTTGGTCTGATGGTTGATTTTGTAAATAGTAAAAAACTTTTCAGAATCTACTCAGGAGCATGTATTGAGTAACTAAGGAGGCTCATAATTTGAAAAATAAATCACAAAGTGTATGCACAAAACAGGATGCATTTGAATAATTATATGCAAAATAATACTTTTTAAAAAAAATGTGGAATTAGGGTGTTTCCTGTTTCTTCCATTTTTGGACCATCTGGACACTGGAGTTGAAATGTCATCCTGATTTGCCAGTTGCAAAAACAACCACCCCTCCTGGATGCATTTGATGCTGGTGCTGACACAGGAGCCCTTCTTTCCCCCGGCATGCAGCAACTTGCGTGGATGCAACGGTTAAAGCACAGCACTGCTTGCAGGAGGTGTGCGTGGGGGGAAGATGAGGCAGCCTGCCTCTGCAAAGATCACTTCCTCAGAAGCCCAGTGGAGCAGTCCTTTGTCCTGTAGGATCAGCGTGAATAGAGACTGACTGGCCTGCAGCGGGTTTATTCGGCAAACAGCAGCTTGGAGTCCCTCAGAGCCCTGTAGCACTCCTCCCCACCGCCAGGACAGTGGGGTCTTTGAGAACCTCTGTGGCGGGCCCTTCTCCCTACTTCCTCCCTCCACCTCTTTGTCAGAAAGGACCTTTTGTGGCGTGACAGAAACCTGACTTCCTGCCGCAGACACCAGCAGCCCCAGACAAGAAGCCAAAGGCTGTGGGAGAAGAAAAACCAAATATTCGGGGGAAGCGTTATTTCTAGACAAAACAAATCCAAACGATGCAACAAAGACTGGGGGTTGTGAAACCGACTGAAAGGAAATGAAAAAAAAAAAAAAAAGAAATATAATTACAAAACAGATCCAATGATAAGTAAGTTGCTTAACACAGTAGTGGAGAAATTTTTTTTTTGCAGTTTTTCTCATTCTTTTTTTTATTATTAATTTTAATAGACATTTACAGAGGTTTTGGATTTCCTTTCATTCACTGCCGCTCTTTTCTCCCTGCCCAGCCCTGCCCACCAGCTCGCTCCCCTCTCCGAAGAGAAAAAGAAAAAAAAAATTCCATCATTAGTATACAATTTCCACATCCCTTCCGCCCCCATCCCCCACCCCGAGTACAGAATTAAGGTTGCATAGAGAAGTGTACTCGGAGAAACATTCTTTGACACCCTACTTTGATTTGAAGGTTTTTCTGACCCACAAAATCACATAAAAATCACTGTCAAATAGTCACATCTGACTCAGAGGCAGCCTCTGTTACTGGTCTTAAACAAACCCTCAGACTCAAAAGGAATTTCCTTTTATTTTCTTTCCCCATCCAAGGTTCTGAATCATCTTTTTTTTTTTATTAGTGGCCAGGTGCACTTAATTTAAATGTCAAAAATTAACATGATGCAAAACAACTATGAGGTAGCATCTCACCCCAGTCAGAATAGCAAAATTTAACAGAATGGCAAGCAACAAAAGCTGGCGAGGTTGTGGAGAAACTGGAACCCTTATTCACTGTTGGTGGGAGTGTAAAATGGTGCATCCACTGTGGAAGGCTGTATGGCACTTTCTCAGAAAGTTGCAAATAGAAATACTATTTGAACCAGCAATTTCACTACTGGGAATTTACCCCAAAGAAACCATAACTGACATCCAAGCAGACATAGGCACACCCATGTCTATCGCAGCTTTGTTCACAATAGCAAGGAGTTGCAAACAACCCAAGTGCCCATCAACAAACAAATGGATAGAGAAACTGTGGTTATATTCACATGATGGAATACTACACTGCATTAAAAAACAAGGAGCTCATGAAATATTATACGAAATGGGTGACCCTGGAGGACAATATGCTGAGTGAAATATATCAGTCACAAAAGGACAAATATTGCATAGGGCCACAGTTGTAAAGAGGACTGACATTGGGTTGAGGGGAGATAAAGAATGTATATTGCATTGAAACAGACGAGGGAGAAAACTGTTTAAAAGGGATATGTGATTAGGTATTATTGTCATGACAGGAGTCCAGAATGAAGGCTGCATAGTGGAGTGGACTTGGGGGGAGGGATTGTATAACAAAGAAAGAATTTTACTTTTCAAAGAGAAGAGTGTACAGGAGGGGACGGGTGGGCAGGGAGAAAAGTGCAACAATGAATAAATGGAAATCCAAAGTCTCTGTAAATTTTCTTTACACTTAATAAAAATACAATATCAAAATTAACATGATGGCAGGCAGACAGCTGGTGTCAGTAAAAGGAGTGGGCAAGGTTGCATCAATCAAGAGAACATTCACTCACTCAAGTTCTTTCTAACTCCAATCAACCCTCCATGCACTTTCCAAAATTGTGCATCATACTGGGTCCTTTTGTCCTTTGGAACTGCTGGTGGATTTGAACCAGCAATGTTTGGGTTAGGAGCACAACGCCCACGTCAACATTGTTGTTGTTAGGTGCTAAGTCCTAGTGATCCTATGAACATGAAATCTGAAACCTTATCCTACCCTGAACCATCCTTGTCAACTCTGATACACTCCAGTCCACCGCGGCCGTCACTGTGTCAGTCCACCTCATTGGGGATCTGCCTCTGCTTTGCTGACCTTTCTAAGCACGATGTCCCTGTCTGAGAAATAGCCTATCCTTATGCTATTTTCTCCTGTCCTCTTCCAATTATTAAGTCCCATCATAAATCACTTTTTGTTGTTGGGTGTCATCAAGTTGACGAAGATTCATAATGACCTTATGAACGACAGATCTTACACTTGCCCTATCCCACGCCATCGTTATGACCCAGGCCAGAGGCCATTGTTATTAGAAACCGTTTGTGGTTGACTTTTTATAGAAATGCCCTCAGTCAGAAGGCCTCTGACCCTCTTAGAGGCAAAGAGAGCCGAGTGTTGTCTCCTATACTTTGGGCATACTGCAAGAGGAGACAATTGTTAGAGAAGGAAAGGTGAAAGGCCAATAAAAGACAGGAAGACCCTCCGTGAGACAGACGGACAGGGTACCTCAGCCCTGGGGCAAGAGTCTATCAGTGATGAGGAAGATGGTGTGGGAGAGAATAGGGTTCAGAGCAGATTGACTGTAGGTTGCAATGACTCCTATTGAACTCCACAGCACCTAACACAATGTATATCTATCAAAGAATTGCTGGGAATAAACTTTATGTCTAAATTTATGGGAGTCTCAATTGTTTTTTGTAAATTATGATTAAAGTGACAATTAACAAAGCAAATGGATTCTGTCGCTCAATCTTTCACAGACAATTTGTTTTAGAACCTTAATGATAATATACACAATGGAATCAATCACACTTCTCCCCACTTCCTCTCTATGACTCTCATTTTTTTTAACATGGATATTCTTCTTTTGATTACCCTTTTCTGCCTTCAGGATTTAATCTTGCAGCTAGCGTTAATCTTATGTTGTTGATGTTGTGTGTCCTCTAGTTGAAACCTACTCATAGCTGACTTTCCAGTGGATTTTCAGAGGCAGTAAATCCCACAGGAGGAGACTGCCCATCTTTCACCAGGATTCAAACTGTGTGCCTTTAGGTTGGCAGCACAGCTCCTTACCCCTAGGCCACTATAGTTCTTGTTTCACTGGGGTCATTTATTACTTTAAATGACCATCTACTGTTTTAGCTCAAAGGTGAGCCAAGGGGGAGAGTCTGGTTAAAGGGTTATTATGGTATCTCAGGGGTTCTCCTTGTGTGCACTGGACCTGTAAGCCTTGCCTTTAATGTTTTAATGATTTTTAATGTTGTTCCACATGATCTCCCATGAGAGTCTACACATTATCCCATAGGATTCATGACTGTGATCTTTTTGAGAATGATCTTTTTGGTAGTCGTAGCGGGGCACCATCTAGTGCTTCTGGTCTCAGAGTGAACAAGGCTTCAATGGTCCGTTAGTCCTCTCGGCTGCTTCCATCTCATCATTGTTCAGGAAAACACCAAGACTTGTACCTTTGAGGACTGCTCACCAACTTTCCCCTCTCTTTCTTTTTGATTTAAAAATGACAGTTCACCTAACGTTTGGTTGACAAGTCATTTGGAAACATCTTCCTCGATGTGATCTTTCCTTTATGAATTCTTCTTCTAAACTTTTTATCAACATTCTTCAAAACTGAAATGACATTTATGACCCCAGTTGCTATTTTGCCAAAGTAAGATATAGAAAGTCATCTTGGAGGATTTTGTGATGCAAATGGACCTTGAGGTTGTTCAACAGTACGGTCCAGAGACCCCAGGACTCGTAAGTAGTTAACTCTCTATAGGTGTAGGATTACGATTATGATTAAGAAGCTTACAAAGACTTGTCCCTTGTGGATGCTGCTAGGTGGATAGGATTGAATCCTGTTTTTGTGTTCTTGTGTACTACAGAGTCAGAACTGACTCATAGTTGATCTTTTGGTGGGTTTTCAGAGGCAGTTAATAGCACAGGTGGAGACTGCCCGTCCTTCTTCAGAACAGCAGCTGGTGGCCTCTGACTGTGTGCCTTTGGGATTGCAGCACAGCTTCTTACCATGAGGCCACCAGAGCTCCTGAGTTTTGACTAATTTTAAACAACTTGAAGGCACCTCTAACCATTCCCTCCCTTCTGCTCCTTTAATGTAAATACCAATGTCAAATTCTGACTACTTTATCATCATTTTGCAAACAGCTGTAGTGTCTTCGCTTGGAAAATTTCTAAATCAGTCAAATTTCTAGTACTGGTTCTCTCTTGGGGTCTTTTGTATGTTCATGTTTTCAAAGATGAATGAGGGAGGAAAACACTGAGTGTAAAATTTAAACAGCAAGTTGATAATACAATATTCCTGGCAAAGTATGGAGTCTGAAATGAAGAGATACACCGGGCAAGAGGTAGAGTTCAAGAGGGTAATCTGAAAATACGGCATCCAGAGTCATGTCAAGACTTTCACTCCATTTTAAAGTCTTGACATGAGTATGGATTCCATTTCAACACAGAGTACGTCTAAAGTTGAAGGCTGACCTGGTGTTTCTGTGGTTATTAGGAATCACCATGTTGATCACGACTCGTAGTGACCCTAAGAACAACAGATGTGAGCCCTGCTCTATCTTTTGGCATCCTCTCATCACCTCCTAGATTCTTGAGTCCACTGTCACAGTCCTTGTGTCGATCCACCTTGTGGAAGGTCATCCACGGACCCTCCACCTTCCCTAACACGATGTCCTTTCCCAAGGACCGCCCCGCTTCACACCATGTTCAAAGTATGTGAGGTAAAGCTACCTTCCTTACCGCCAAGAAACACCCTGGTTGCGGTTTTTTCCCCAAGATAGATTTGTTTGTTCTTTTTTTCCAGATGGAGGGTATTTAATTTATCTCCAGAGGGTCTTTAAGTTAAGAGTCGAACAGATGGCATGTCAAGATGTGATAGCTTGCACCGAAAGGAATTTGAGACACCACACTGCCAATCAATCTTTCTCACTGACTCCAAGACACAAACATGGTCGAGGATAGAACTTTACTAATAAAACTCAAAGTCGTCAGTTTGGTTCTGATGTACAGTGACCCTCTGCAGGCTCTGCAAGGCTGAGAGTTGTCAAAAGAGGAAACTGCCCACTGCTGGCCCTCAGACCAGGTGGTGGATTCAACCCACTGGAGACATACGGTCTACTGGTCAGCACGGCAAACTCCTACAGACTGCTTCACCAGAGTCCTACTGCGGTTCTGCGTGATACACACAGAAATGCAGGTACTTCCGAACAATCATGGAATCGTACTTAAGTGTTTTCAAGTGAGCTCGGCCAAGGTTTCCAATCTCGCTAACTTGTCTTTTAGCCAATTATGAAATCTATAATCTCTAGCTCCCACTCAGAGAGAAGGTGCCCTCTCTCTTGATCCAAAAGAGTGACAAAGGACGTTTCCTGAATCTGATCATCTCTGTCCTCCAGTAGATGCCGTTTGCTTTTATCCAGGTAGATTCAGGGATCTCTGGTGGCCGAGTGGGAAAGAGCTGTGTTGCCATCCCTAAGGCATGCAGTTCGAATCCGTCAGCTGCTCCAAAGGAGAAAGATGGGCATTCTCCTGCAGGGTCATCTACAGCCTCTGGAAACGAAATGGACGGTCAGCTATAGGTCAGGTCTGACTTGACGGCAACGAGTTGTTTAACGCTGACGTGAACTCTGGGATGTTATCATCTGAGAGCGACTTGGACACGTCTGTGGAGCTCTATTCCATCCTTACTATCTCTTGGACACAGAGTTTGTTTTCTTTGCTTACAATTTACCATAATCACACTGCACAATGGGTTTTTCCCTGTCATTGTGACAAACCCCACTTCTCCCGACGTGTGACGTGAAACAATGGTTTTCACAGAGCTCTGGAGATGTTACTACTCATGGACTGTTTCAAGTAGACCAAAACCTATCAGAAGGTAAAGTATCTTACAACCAAGATCTACAATTTTCAGACACACAATTAGAAGGAAAAATGAGCCAAATGTCAGTTCAACATAAGAGCAACATCCGAACGTTCACGGACATCGGCAATGTCCTGTGATTGGAAGTCACACAGAGAACATAATTCAAACCAAAAGTTTTATCGCCCACAAGTGCAACTGCAGTCCAGCTTATACCACTGCTTCCCCAAACCCAAAATCCACAATCAGCTAAGCCACCAGGGAAAATACATTTCTACAAATGATATATTTAGCAAGTTCAGAAGGAAAAAAAATACTACTTATGGTTACTACTATTAAATTGCCAGAGATAACTCATTCTAAAGGAATCTGTTGAGTTAAAAACAAAACTAAACCCAAAACATTCACTTAACCCCAAGACAGAAAAGTGCTTTTCAATACAGTTTGATTTTCATCGGGTGAATATCAGGTTGCATTTATCTGGGTTGAGAATCAAGTTCACAGAGAGAAAAGAAAACAAATCTCAACCGAGACAACAGCTGGACCGCATGAAGATACTGAAACAAGTCAAAGCATTATCTTCAACAAGAGAAAGACCGAAGTTATCGCCCTGCCTATCAAGAGGTGATTTGGTAAATAAAATGTGGTCCTTCCACACAATGTGATACTTCACCCCATGAAAGGATAACCAAGAACCTGAAAAACACCGCACATTGTGATTGGGTCTGGAGGACTTGTTCCTGAACGTTACGAGCCAATCACAGAAAGACAAAAAACAAAACAAAACAAAAAACTACTGCATTATCCTTCAAAGCAAGGAAATGGAAACAACCCAAAGGCCCATCAACAAATGAATGGATTGAGAAGACAGTGGTGTATTTATACTACTAAAGAACAATGAAGTATTTGTAAAATATGAGACAACACTGAAGAAACTAGAGGGTCATTGCATTAAGATCACTAGTATAGCAGTCAGAAAAGTTTCACACAGAAGAAAACCTTTGAAAGTTACCGAGGATGGGAGCAAAAGGAATGAGAAAAGCAATTTTTGGTAGTTATAACCGTTTCTCTGGGAACAGAGTTCATGAGGAAAAATAAACACAGGAAGGCCAAATGACCTAGACATTCAAGACACAAAACTCCCATCCAAGAATCCTGTGTGAATCGAAGGCAGGCTGTGGTTAGTGCCTCTTTGTGTAGCTGTGAGCGAGACGTGTGCACTCACCTAAGACGCCCAGCCTGTAGTTGATGGTGATGACGATGACGTTTCCGTAACTGGCCAGGATGCTGCCGTCGATCATGT
The DNA here is from genome assembly GCF_000299155.1 of Elephantulus edwardii. Classification (NCBI taxonomy): domain Eukaryota; kingdom Metazoa; phylum Chordata; class Mammalia; order Macroscelidea; family Macroscelididae; genus Elephantulus; species Elephantulus edwardii. The sequence continues at coordinate 1,172,169 of NW_006400094.1, read as the reverse complement.
TGCCTGTGCCTTCCATGTAGGAACCTCCGTGGATATACACCATGACCGGCTTCCTGCTGTTCTGATCGTGGATGTCTGCCAAAAGAGGAAAAAAGAACCACGCAAGGAAAATAAAGAAGTTGATTAACAGATGTGTTTAAAAAAAACACAAAAGAAAAAGATGTCTTAAGTTTTACAATGAAGGAATCCTATTTCTACATGTGGACTTGTAGAAAGACTAGAAGTCTTAGAAGTGATAGGACTCTCTTGGAGGGAGGGATTTCATTACATCTTTATATCATTACATCGTCTGTTCAGGAAAATGATCTTTGGAGAAGCCTAGTTTTGTGGTTTAGTGCTAAGGAGTTATCCTGCCAAGCCAAAGGCAGGTGACAGGACCCCACCAGCTGCTCTGTGAGACAAAAAGAAGCAATGTCCTCCCTTGTGAAAGCCCATTGGAGGGGCAGCTACGGGTTGGTTACTATTTGATAGTAAATAACAACAATAGTCATTGTTAATCATCTATATCCTTTTGGGAAGGTAACGTATAAACCTCAAAGCCAAAATAAAAACATTAAATAATTAAGACACCCGTTTCCTACATATTGCTGAAACGATATTTAAAGTGATTGAAATCTGAGATGCCCATGGCATGCAATAGAAAATAAAATTATTCTCATTGTCTGGCTACATGAAAAATCAACTCCAGCTTGGGCATTTTCATATAATTGTGTATATCTTTTGTAGAATTGTGTATATATTTTCAGATATCTAAAGTCAAGAAAAGATGCAATCATCTCCCACTTAAATGTTAAATTACGCACATTCAATACAGCACAAAACACAGACACAGCCAAATAATTGTTTAAAGATGAGCAATAGGAGAAAAAAAGTGTTTGTTTTCTTTTCTTTTTTTTTTAAAAAAAAAGGATGTTAGGGAGCTCTGGTGTCCTAGTGGCAAGAAGCTGCAATGCAATCCCAGAGGTACAAGGTTCAAATCCACCAGATGCTCTGCTGGAGAAAGAGGGGCAATCTCCTCCTGTACCAGTCATATCTGACTTGACGGTACATGCACACAAAATAATAATAATAATAATAATAATATTAGATGTCCCAGCATTGATTTCACTTGTTTATTGGAGGTGGAGATACTGCAACAGAATTAAAAGAAAAAGGCAACTAGTAAAAACGGCCAGAGCACCCAAAATTTTAAAAAAGGAAATCACAGAAAGGCATACTATTTTCAGAGAGTATGAATTCCCTTGTGGTATGCAAAAGCAATATGTATCCTCGGTAATCCTTCTGATTAAGAAATATTTTTTAAAGAAGATGTCAAAATATTGTGCAACGGTCCATGATGAAGGAAATGTTGGAGACAATCTGTAGAATCTGTACAGTGAGCTTCCTGAAAATTTATTAGGAAAATGAAGTAGAGTGAGCCAACTCTGCCTGCCTTCCATGCGCAAGAAGAGAGTTTTTGCAAGGCTTCTGTCCTTCTTGCTGAAATGATAATTCTGGAAAGAGATCTTGAGCAAAGGAGCTAGACCATTATGTGGATGGTGGCTAAAGGTGGAATGCATTAGGAGACAAACCTCAAACAGGTAATGCCAACAAAGCTCAGAGAGAGGCATAAGAAACCCACAGGTTCTAGCTATCACTCTGCAAATTAAAAAAAAAAATGAGTGCCAAGCTCATTTTGGTCTGTTTGTATTTTATCCACTGTACAACGTGTCTCATTTTTTCACATACAAACCCAAGGGCGGTTCATGATTTTGTATGGCTACATGAGGAAGCTCTGGTGGCTTTGTGGGTAAGAAGTTGCGATGTCAACCCCAAGGCATGTGATTTGAATCTACCAGGTGCTCTGTGGAAGAAAGATGGGCACTCTCCTCTCTTATAGATAGCCTCTGAAAACCGGCAGAGGAACAACGATGAATCAGTTCCTACTTAACAGCAAACAAGAGCAAAAAGAACACATTAACTTGTGTTCCACTGACAATGGCAAGTTACAATCATAAGAAAACAATGCACAGTACTCAGAAGAATGGAATTCGCACAACACTTATGTATGCTCATTTGGAACTTGTGTATAGACTGAACAGCAGTTGTTCAAATAGACCAGGGGACACAACATGGTTTCAAATCAGGAAAGATATGTGCCAGGGTTGTATCCTTTCTCTGTACCTATTCCATCTGTATGCTGAGCTAATAATTTGAGGAACTGGACTCTGTGAAGAAGAACGTGACATCAGGAGTGGAGGAAGATTCATCAACAATCTGTCTTATGTAGATGACACAACATTGTCTACTGAAAGAGGACTTGAGAAGACCAAAGATGATAGCCTTCAATATGGATTGCGTTTCAACATCAAGAAGACAAAAACCCTCACCACATCCTGACAGATGGGCAAAAGAATGAAACTGTCAATGATTTCAGTTGGCTTGGTTTTCAAAATCAAGACACATGGAAGATGTAGTTAAGAAGTCAAAAGAGAAATTGCATTGGCCAAGTCAAAGGCCTCTATAAGATACTAAGGAGTAAGTATGTATGTTTGAAAACTAATTCAAGCCATGGTTTTATTCAATAGCTATATATATATATGTGTGTGTGTGTGTGTGTGTGTGTGTGTGTGTGTGTGTGTATGTATATATACGTGTGTGTATATATATGTATATATGCATATATGTATATGTGTGTGTGTGTGTGTATATATATATACATGGAAGTTTGACAATAAACAGGAACACCAAAAAAGAATCAATGTTGCAGTGTTAGCTTAAAGTTGGCCTTTTTTTTGTTTGTTTACCTATTACCTTAGCCTCCTCTGGTCTGCAGCTACCTGAACTATAGAAACATAGTTTTGCAATCATCAAGAGCTGTGGGACTAAGATTAGAAAGACAAGAGTTCTTCCCACCCTGGGCAGCAAGACTTGAGGGAGACCAGAGGGAGACACTGGTGGTGGTGCTGGAGAGATTGTGGCATTGCTGTGTAGAAACTATGACATGGTGTAACCAGAGAAGCCCTGAGGTAAAGGCCCCAGTTAAAGGTTTTTCTGTTCTGGTTGGATGCTTGAAGGAGAAGCTGACGTATAATTGCTCTCAGCAAGGCAAACCTTGCTGGAAGATGTGGATTTGACTGTGGAACTGAAAACAGGACTTTTACTAATTAAGGAATTGTGGTTTGTTCTTTATGATGGGACTGCTGGACTAAACCTGGACTTGTATTGTGAGATATTCTTTGCCTCTCCCACTCTCCAACCTATTTTCCTAATGAGCCCCACTCTTGATACCACAACTGTAAATAACATATGTGAGTCAACAACGAATAGACAAGGGTCTTGCTGTTGGTATGGCTCTAGAGGTACCATGGGGCTGGGCTATTCTCACTCCTTCTGGCCCTTTCCGGGACATGCTCATGGCTCTGTTACCCCAGGCCTCATTTTCTGTTCTAAAGATGAATACTTTTGAACTCTAATTGTTATTGAAGAATACAAACAAGACCATGGACTGCCAGAAGAATAAACACATACGTTTTTAAAGAATTACACGTTATAGGCAAGGAGATGGAGATTTCATCTCACATACTTTGGGCATGTTATCAGGAGAGCCTAAGACATCAAGCTTGGAAAAGAAGAAAGTCAACGAAGAAAAGGAAGACCACTGATGAGATGGACACAGTGATGGCAATAATAAAGAGATTATGAGGATGGCAAGGGATCAAGTAGTGTTTTTGTCACACAAAGAGTCACTATGAATTGTACTCAATTTGAAGACATCAAACAATATAGGTGGTGTGTTTTTTTTTTTAAAAAAAACAAAACAGTCCAACACAACAAACACCAACAACAAGCTGCTGTCTGACCAAGCAAAGGTGTTTTGTACCATCCCATTATTTTTTGCCCTCTCTTCATATTTCTGTTCCTTTACAAAGAACTCTGGTGGTGTTGTGGGTAAATCATTTGACTGGTACCTCAAAGAATTGACAGTTGGAACTCACTAACCTCCCAACAGGAAAAAGTTGTGAAGCGTTTGGAAGCTTATGGGGCTGCCCTGCTCTACTCTACTGGGCCAGCATGAATCTGTTTCAACGTGTAAACGGGGCGGGGGGCTAATCTCGCTGATTTTACCATTGGTGATTGCTGAGGGCAAAGGGTAAGTGGAGATTCTGAACTGGTTGGGATTTTTATGGTTCTCCGCCGGAAAGTCTATTACTTTCACATCTCTTTACCTTTAATGAAAAAGAGAAGAAGATGTTCACGAACTTGAGGGAGTCGTAATCAGATGCAATATTAATTCTAAGTACACACTAGCGTTTATTTGTATTACATGGAAATCAGACGGCGTCGTTACAGTAGGAACAGAAATGCTACAGAGTCGTCGGTAAGGATGCTGCCAAAAGAGATAAGGTGGTTTAATCCATGATGCCACTGAATGAGGAGCTAATGCCAAAAATGCCTGGAGGCACGCTGAAAGGTGGGCAGTTCAAACTCAGCAGGCATTGTACCGGACAAAGGGTAATAAGGATGGTGAAACCTGGTCTCACATTTCTCTGGGGATGCTATCAAGAGGGATCAGTCCCTGGGAAAAGAGATGATGCTGGGAGAGAGAAAAGGGTCACAGAGAGAGGAGAGAGGGACTGAAACTCACAGATGACTATCGAACATCGCTGTTGAGTAGAAAGTCAATCGAGTGAGTTTCCAAGGCTATCGAAATCACGTAAAAGATTGTCTTTCTCCTGAGGAACTGCTGATGGATTTGTACTGTCAGAAAAGTGCATCCTTTGAGCTAGTTCCTTCCATGCGATGAGAGAGAGAGAGACAGATTATAACAGGGGACATGGTGAGAGTGGTAAGGCAAGGTTCAGATCTGTCATTTAAGGATGATGCGACGGCATCTAACAACAAGGGAGGCAGCGGTAGCCAAGCCCTAAGGGGCTGCGAGGTGAATCTAACACCTGTACCTCTCCAGCATTTCGAATCCGTCAGCTGCTCCAGGGAAGAAAGACGGATCATCTCCATCCGTGTGATTTACAGCCTCAGAAGGCTGCTGGAGGGTAGGCGATGAGCTGGTTCCGACCGACGGAGTCTGAGCAAAGCTCGGCGGGAGCTGGAATACACGGGATGAGCGTGCGGGCTGATCCCCAGGGAAGCCAAGGAAGGATGCTGATGGATGGCAGCGGAGAGAGGCAGTGGTACTGGACCAGGAGGAGGAGAAAGGTGTGCTTGGTGCGTAAGGCAGGCAAGCTGACACCCACCCGTAAGGAACAGCTAAGTGGTGAACTGGTTACCAGGATGGAGAGCCTTCCCACGTGCCATCTCCCAGACCTTTGAGAGAGCTGCTGGAGGCAGTGAGTGCCTCGTGGACTTCAGGCAGACGGAACACAAAGGCTGGGCTGCGCTGGACAGCCTCGTTGGCTGGCAGGAAGAAGCCTTGGCTAAAAAGGCCCTCCACAGAGAGAGTTAGGCTGCCCGGTGCGGGGAGCACACTGGCTGCAAATTGCCTTTCAAGCAAAGATAGGAAAGATTCATCAGGTCTCTGTTGGCTCCCTGAAGGTAAATAAATGGAGTTCTGTGTGCCCCTCCTATGACAGAGGGGGAAATGTGCTTTTATCCAATCTGCGGAACCTCTCAAGAAGGAGGGGGCCTGCTTATTTATTTATTGTTTTCTTTTTTGCTTGCGCTGAACGGTGGGTTGTCAGCCTGCATGCCACATACTTTCTATCTTTTCAGGAAAAAACAAACAAAAAAAACCCCACCCCTAAAAAATCACCGCAGTTTCTGGTAGATAATTTGTCAAGCAATTTGGGATCCTTGGAGGGAAAAGGGGAAAGACATTTTTTTTCTCCCATAGCAACAGAAGGGTGCAGGAAGAGAAACAAAAACGAAAGCGTTCACAATTGCTGTGATGCGGAGAGAGAGAGATGTCATGTTCTGGATGGACCTCACTTTTGACTGCTGGGGAGCCTTCACATCTTTCTTTTCATATTGCCAAAGAAAACAAGCTGAGGAATGTCATCTTTGTTGTTATGTGCTGTCAAGCGGGAGTCAACTCCTAGCTGACCCTTCAGCGGGTTTTCAGAGGCTGTAAATCACACAGGAGGAGAACTTTCCACCCTTGTCCCTCCCACACAGCAGCTGGTAGATTTGAATGTCTGCCTTTGAGTTGGCAGGACAGAGCACGCCTTATGTCCTCTGCAGGCTTTGGAAAAGCAGAGGGTCAGTGAAACAGAGGGAGACCCTCCCACTGAGATGGACTGACACTGCGGCATGACCACAGCAGACAGAGTGACAATGACAAAGACCAGGACAGGTCCCATGCTGTTGTGCACAGGGTCACGGTGGCATGGCACCAAACAACAACAATCAACCAAGCTCCTGAAACAGAACCACGGCTCAATCGAAAACTTATGGATAGTTTTCACTGTGATACTGATCTTGGATTGGGATTCAATGCCTGTTAAAAGAGGAGGGATTAAAAAAAAAAAAGAAAAGAAAAATAAAAATTTACAGAAATGCAGCTCCCCAAAGATACCATGGAGGCATCTTGAGTGCTTTGAAAGGTCATTTAAGAAAAAAAAAAAAATAACCCACCAAAAAACCAAACCTGGTGGCAGGAATAAAACAAAGAAGACATGCATGGTATAACAGTCCTCTTCTTGTGACCAAGCAAAAATAGGAGGGGAAAGAGAAAAAAAAAGAATTAAACGATGCATAAAGAAGGTGGGCTTCCTTGGAAAGAGTTTTTTTTTCTTAGTTGTTCAGCATTTAAGAGAGAAGAGGTAGGTTTCTCTTACCAAGGAGGGTGGCAGGGCGTGCAAGCATGTATACAGGAAGTAGGCTTAAAAATGACAGTGGTCGCCCCAAACGAGAAACACATAAAAGTACACCCAAGTGTACTAGATGCAAACAAGGGGAGAGGAAAAAAAGAGGTTGAAATGGGTGGGAAATTATCTATATAGTAGAGATAGGTAAGATATAAAATCATGCATCAGGGTCTTGGGGTGGGCGGGGGGGGGAAGAAAAGCACAAAATACCTTCATCATTCCCACGGTCATTGCTGGTAATATCATCACTGCCTTTCTTTGTGTTCGCTCCTGGGGTCAGAGTGAAAGGAAAAATAAAGGGGAGGGAAAAAAAGACAATTCAAGAACAATAGGTTTTCCAAAAAGAAAAGAAAAACCACAAAAAAAAAAACCAAAAACCAAAAACAACCCAGAAGAGAGCGATATTATCCAGGCAAAAGAAAAGAAGAACACAAAAAATTGAAATCGGTTACGTTTGAATTTTAAAAAAGAAAAAAAAATATGAAGGAGGGCAGATGCAAAATGCCTATCAACGTAAAGATGTCAAGAAAAACCGTGTGGAAACATTACTTGCCAAAAAATATCAGAGGTCCTGTGAAAATGCAGTCTGGGAGTTAATGGCCTCATTACCAAAAACAAGGAAAGAAAGAAAGAAAAAAAAAATCAACCTCAAAGCTAATGTGAGTTTAAAATTAAAAAAGAAAAAAGGGAACATTCAATTATTTGAAAAGAGATTTCCCACATTTAAAAAAAAAAAAATCCAAATGCATATGTAATAGTTGGAGTTCCTCGAATTTCAATGTGATTTTTTTTAAATGTCACCAATACACCCAGATGAGAAAAACTGATTATGGATGCATCCACACAAGCAGTAACATGGGAAAACCTTCGTCAAAATAGCCTGACCAGGTTTTACCTTTCATGTGACGTCTCCATTCATTTCACGCACAAGAATTTAAAAAAAGACATGAGAAATGGCATTAAGATTTCAACTTGCAGGGAATCATTACCCCCCTGCCCTTTGAAAAAAAAAAAAAAACAAACACCAAAACAAAAACACACAGACAAACCAATCTATCGTTTTCCATGCTCAATAAGTAGCATTTACTTTTTTTTTATTGTTTTAAAAGGAATAACCTTCCCTGGGTTTGAAGTATGTATTAGTATTTGCCACACAGGACTCACCTACCTGGATTACCTGAATATGGGATCTGAACAGGAATTTCCATGACAAAGCAAAAGGACCACCTTTACCCCCAAAACAACAACAACCAAATCCAAACATCCAGCCCATTTACGCTCACAACACTCCATTTTTATTGGGTTTCTGACATAGTTGGGTTTTAGAAGGAGGGGACTGTCTTAAAATATCTTCATCAGATTATCTCTGGAGGATGGAGATTTGAACCGGTGACTTTTCAAGAGCAGCTAAGACAATGCTCTTTAAAAAGAAAAAGAGAGGGACAGAAAGCTCTACTCAAAGAGATTAGCCATAGATCCTTATCATGCAAGGTGCCATTTGTGCTTTATTTTCCAGCCACAATTCATAAAGCCCTTAATTTTGAGTAAGGTATGGTGGCAATTGGCTCTCTTTCTTCTTCTTCTCATATAGTCATGGGGGCCACGAGATGAACATGCCAGAGCTGTGAGCATATATCATACCAATCGATTACAAACCAACCCTTGACTGCTTACAAGGTGATAGGAAGATAGAGGTGGGTTCAGTTAAGATCAAAATCATCTGCCACCAAGTTATAGTAGGCACTTCCACCACCATGGGAGTCCCACCAAACCAGTTCCCAGACAAGTCAATTCCAAATCATGGCACATGTTATTGTTGTTGTTATGTGCCATCGAGTCGCTTGCGACTCATAGCGACCCTATGTACAACAGCCCTAAACTCTGCTCTGTCCTGTGCCAATCGCACTGTCTCTGACACTCCCATCCCGATTATTCCAGTCACTGAATCAATCCACCTCATAGAGGGCCTTCCTCTCCTGCGCCGTCCCTCCACCCTCCCAAGCATGACGTCCTTCTCCAAGGACCGGTCTCTCCTCACAACATGTCCAAAGTATGTTAGACGGAGCCTCAGAATCCTTGCCTCCAAGGAGCCACCCGGTTTAACCCTTTCCAGGACAAATCTAGCAGTCCATGGTATTCTCAATATTCTTCTCCAGCACCACAGCTCAAAGGCATCAATTCTCCTTCTATCCTCCCTAGTCATTGTTCAACTCTATGATGCATAACAAGTGATTGCAAAGACCATGGCCTGTATCAGATGCACCTTAGTCTCCAGAGAGACACCACTGCTCTTCAGTACTTTGGAGAGGTCCCTAACAGCAGACTTTCCCATGGCACATTGCCACAATTTTTTTTTTAATTTTTAAACTCACAAGACAGGGTTTTTCCAAGGGGTTTTCAAGTCGCTGTGGTTTTTCGAAATTAGATCATCAGATCTTCCTTCTGAGATGTCTTGAGTGGGTGTGAACCCCCAATCAGATCATCAGATCTTCCTTCTGAGATGTCTTGAGTGGGTGTGAACCCCCAATCAGATCATCAGATCTTCCTTCTGAGATGTCTTGAGTGGGTGTGAACCCCCAATCTTTCAATGTAGTGTAGTATTTGAGAAATGTGCAACACCCCAAAGTGATTCCTGAGTTAAAGTCCATCAAATCCAGTGCCAGTAAGGGCATTCAGACTTACAGCAACCCTGGATGTAGGTTCAAGAAGAACTAACTACCCCAGTGAGTTTCCAGGACGAGAAATCTTTACGGAAACAGATGACTTCATCTCCGTCAACTGAGTGGCTAGTGAGTTTGAACCACTAACCTTTCAGGCAGGAAGCTGAGCACTTAACCACTGTGCCACCAAAGCTTCTTCTACATTAAGGTAGCAGGAAATTGAAAAAAATGTGTTACATCATTCACGACTGAAAGAGATTTTTCAATGATGAGCACTTAAAAAGTGCTGAAAGATGGTTTGAAGGAAGATAATAAAATTTGGGTTTTTTTTTTCTTTTAATTTTATCATTTTGTGTGTGTGTGTGTGTGTGTACCATCAAATCACATCTGACTGGTACAGGAGGAGATGGTTCCTCCTTCTCCAGCAGAGCATCTGTGGGATTTGAATCGTGCACCTCTGGGATTCCTTCTTACCACTAGGCCACCAGAGCTTGCCGAAATTTGGGTGTTTTCTGATCTACTGTAGGATGTTGATGTTAAGTGCCCTAGAGGTGATTCCTAAGCCTGCAGACCCCCACACGTGACAGGGGAGAAAGTACTTTTCTCCACAGAATTTCTCACTGGAGTCTTACCAGGAGTACACTATCAGGTCTTTGTCCCAAAGGGCAGCTCAGAGAGTTCAGGCCATCAATCTTTTGGTTGCATAATTACTAAGGGTTAAATATTGGTATTTTCTTTAAAATGCCAGAGAGCAAGGATGTCAGTGTAAAGACTGTGGAGCACCTGCCTGAAGCCATGCACTTTCCAACGGCTTCCTAGCCATCTGAAATTTGGACAATGATTACGGAATAATGCCTCTGGATTCATGATTGCAAAGAGGACGGAACAGTGCCTGGAATGTTAAAAGAGCAAGCAAATCTCTCTCGGAGGAAGTACAACCAGAGCTAGGATAGAGACAGTCAACATTGGTCCAGGACAGAGCAGACTTCTAACTTGTTGTCCACAGGCTTGCTGTGATTGGTGGTCGACTTGATGACACTTAACAACAGCGTTGGTCATTTATGTTTAACAGCCAATTCTGTCCGCCCATGTACGTTCTGAGGAATAAATATTCTTCACATACACAGTTTTAACATACCAACCTCATGGATGCATTTAATTAACAAGCTGGGAAGAAGTGAAATCAATTCTTTGATATCCAGAAAACCACCACGTTTACCTAAAGAAAGCAGAGCTGAGCCATGCTGAGGCAAACTCTCTTTCAAATACACTTAGAAAAGAATTATGATTTTGTCGTCTCTGTGTATTATACTCATTAGCTAGAAAATGGTCCAGAGATTCTACTGCTTAAAACAACAACAAAAACAGGAGCCTAGAAAGGACTTGTACATCAAATAAGCTCATCTTCCCAGTGCTGTCATGTGTAGGGAGCTGAGCTGTGAACTCAAAGACGGTGCCTCTCTGATGGTTCGGACGCACCAGCTGCCCTATGGCAGCAAAGTGAGCAGGTTCTCCAAGTGATTGTTGCAGCCTCCACAAACCTGCTGGATTGTTCCTCAGGAGTCCGTTCCAACTTGATGGCAATGACTAATATCAGTGACTCTTGCTGGTTAAGCAACTAAGTTGATTTCAATTCACAGGGTCCCTCCACTGAATTTCCAAAGCTGTAAGTCTTTACAAGAACACACTACACATCTCTCTTCCCCAGAGCAGCTGGTGGATTTGAACTGCCAAGATTAGATTACCAGTCCCACACTTTATACCAGGTCATTTGTATTGAAGCTCCACTTGACGAAATACAACAGCTGTCAGAGCTCTCTCACAGACTGAACGTCTGGCTAAATTCCATTTCAAAAATGGAAAAGGGATGTCTTCATTTATTTTTTTAAAATGCCACAAGAACAGTATGCTGCATTATCTGTGTTAGGACTCAAGCCTTTCTCTTTGCTGAAAATATTTTAATTAATTCAAGCAGCATGATTTCCCCCTCCCGTTTCTATAGAAACATGTCACCTTATTTCCCCAGTGTTCTTTCATTAAAGGAAAAGAAAGTTCCTAGAAATAACAACACTTGCCGTCAAAAGACACAGCATGGAGGAAGAAGGAGAGTGTGTCCTGGGGTGCAATGCTTCCCCGGAGAAAGGCATTATGCTGGGAAGAGTGAAGGGCCATCCAAGAGGAGGAAGCACCTTAGTAAGACGGACTGACATAGTGACTGCACCACTGGGCGGAAACGCCGTGGAGGTGGTGAGGATAGCACAGGAATCAGCAAGAACTTTCTATTGTCCACAGGACTGCTAAGAGTCGAAATTTTATGGACAAAATCAATAAGATGTGGTCCTTTAGCGGGACAGTCCACCAATTGCCTGCCAGTATCTCCTTCTGCGATGGCTTCGGTCTTGCTGTGATGCTGAAAGCTATGACACCAGGATGTCAGATACAACAAGGTCACCCATGGTGGGCAGCTTCCAGAAAGAGCTTCGAGACTAAGGAGCAAGTGATTCCCAAATCAGCCAACAGAAACCTTACAGATCATAAAAGCACACGGTCCAACTCTACTGTAAACTGGGGGGAGCTGGGTGGTCAGTGAAAACCAGGAAGATGCCCAAGAAAGAGGGGGACAATATGGCGGCCACCATGGGCTCCAGGCTACCAATGATTGAGAGGAGGGTGCAGAATCAGGAAGGATCTACCTGACAACAGAATAACAGGGGAAATGGAAAACAGTGACTCCAGTGGAATTCATAACAGAGTACACCTATCTTGTGATTGCTAAACCTGCATTTCAAAACCAAGAGATGACACTGATTTCCTACACTCTTCCCAAATCTCCTCTAAAATAGTAGAGTAAAAGCGTGCTGAGGTGCGTCTGATACAGGCCATGGTCTTTGCTGTCACGTGTTATGCATCAGAGAGTTGGACAATGACGGGGGAGGTTAGAAAGAGAATTGATGCCTTTGAGCTGTGGTGCTAGAGAAGAGTATTGAGAATACCATGGACTGCTAGGAAAACAAACAGATTTGTCCTGGAGAGGGTTAAACCAGGTGGCTCCTTCGAGGCAAGGATTCTGAGGCTCCGTCTAACTTACTTTGGACATGTTGTGAGGAGGGACCGATCCTTGGAGAAGGACATCATGCTTGGTAGGGTGGAGGGACAGCGCACGAGGGAAAGGCCCTCTGTTAGGTAGATTGATTCAGTGACTGGGGTAATTGGGATGGGTGTGTCGGAGACAGTGCGATTGGCACAGGACAGAGCAGAGTTTAGGGCTTGTCCAGAGGGTTGCTAGGAGTCGCCAGCGACTCGACGGCACATAACAGCAACAACAACCAGGAATGAATGATAAACCAAATTTTCTGTAAACTTCCATTAAAATAAAAATAAAAATATTAAAAACACCAGACGAGTAATATTAGATATCTAAGATTTAACATTATCACCATTTTTTTATGGGGGGAAATGGTGCAAAAGAGTAAAGGTTATGATATTTATATGGCTTCCTAAATGCACAGGCGTTCCATTAAGGATTAAAATACACAGTTGATTTTATTAGTAAAATATTTCTATAGCTCTAGTCTTAAAAAGGGATCATTTTCTCTTTTTAAAAAAATGCCTGGTCTTTTGACGATGTTTCCCCATTCATGGCTTATAAAGTCATTTTCAAAATCAAGACATTTAGATAGTAATTTTACTACATCTAACCTAGACACTGTGTGAAGAACTTAGAAGAGTAAATAAACCACAGTAAGAGGGGAACAGAAAGGTAAAAGAAAACATGTCAGTCACAAGGACTGCTCGTAATATCATCAAGCAGGAACGGAATTTCACATCTTCTTTTCTTAATATAAATTAATGCTGTTCCCACTTAGGTGTGAAAATTATCTGATATAGTCATCAGATGCTATTTTGGGGAAACAGTACACATACAAGAATCTGAAGAACCAACATTAACAAATTCCAACCCAAAACAATCCAATAGAACCAAATAGAATCTTTAGAAATACTTTATTTCCTAAACAAAAAAAAAAAGCACATTAAGATTGTATTTACCAGATCATAACTGTTTACCTATTAATTTAACATACATGCATACAGGCACCTATTCATCTATATATATCTCTCTCTTCATCATCCACCCATCCATCCATCCATCCATCCATCCATCCATCCATCTTTGTCTACCTATCTCTACTCATCCATGCATCTTTATCTGTTTACCTCTTCCTCCACTCACCTACCTGTTCTTTTATCTTTATCTCTTTTCATCCATCCATCCATCCATCCATCCATCCATCCATCCATCCACCCATCTTTACCCATCTGTCAATTATTCTTTATCTGTCTCTCTCTCCACACACCAATGCATCAATCCATACATTGATTCTTTCATTTTTATCTCTTTCTATAACCATCTTTATCTATCCTCAAGTATCCAACATCTCTTTTATCTATTGATATATCTCTCTCCATCCATCCATCCATCCATCCATATTATATATTGTATCTATCATCTATTTAATCTTCATCTTTTATTTCTCTTTGGTTATATTACTATATACCTATCGTCTATCTTATCTGTTTCTCCCTCTCTATAACAAGGGGGGGGAAAAGTCAAATTTTATTTAACCTTGTCCACTCTCAGGCATGAAAAGCTTGTTTAAATAAATACATTCTTTTCAATGCTGGGGAAATTGTATAATGGGACATGGGGGGACAAAAAGTAAGTGGTCTTCTGGCCATCACCAAGATATGCATAATAGATGTGTCACCCAGCACTGGCATGAGATATTTGCCCAGTATTCTAATACATAAATGCTGAGTATTCTCCTGGGCTGACCTCAGAGATGAGCTGAGTAGAAGCCCTCATTTGTCCAGCCCACACATCAAGAATGTCTGATGAATCACCAGTGTATGTCTCACAAATCCATTTATCCAAGAGCTATATATTGACTCCTCAAACATGCTGGGTCTCAGAAGAGAGCACATGGGGGCAGATGACACATCTCACCCTGTAGAAGGTCACTAATAGCTCAGACAGACAGACACATAGAAGGTTCAGAAGGCCCAGGAAATGGGTACTGATAAATTTATAATCACTCTCTGGAGTCTACTGATGTCAGAGTGCTTTTCAGAGGAAGTTCTGAGCGTGAGTCAGCAGATATGTTTCTTAGGGTGAGAGCTCAATTGTTAGGAGTAGAGGAGACAGCTGCTTGTGACAGGTAGATGGAGAGGTAAGAATTAGGTGAAGGTGGAAGCTTGTGACCCAGAGAGCCAGGAAGGAGTCAAGCTGGATGGATCTGTCTATCCTTGCCACCTGAAGACCAAATGGTTCTGGGATCAACATCTCACAGGCAATTTGTTTCACAGATGCTAATGTCCCTGTTAGAGTATGAACACAATCAATCTTATCAATGGGTTTCAGCATTGTAACCGCTGTGTCATTGCAGCTCATCAAAGGTCTCTGTCACTTTGGCTGGTGACCTCTACACTTCACCAACTGTGACTGACTCCTCCCAATGACGGGTCAGAAGCAAATGAGCTCAACAGTGTTCATCCAAGGTCTCCTTCACCTTGGCTGGTGACTTGAACACCGCCACGGACCCCCTCCGGATAACATATCCAAAGCGGATGAGAGAACGAGTGGTTGGCTGTGAGGCATGAAGCTTTCTGGAAAGAGATTTTAGTTTGCTGTTAATGAAAGTGATCTCGGCAAATTCCTATGATATCGTTTCTAAGCAAGTTGTCTAGTGACATCTTCCATGTGTGTCAGCATGTTCCTGAGTTTTGTTCGGATTTCCTTCATCTAAGTTTTGCTATCCCCAGCAACATCTTTATTTCCTACCATCTTTCAATTTGAGAAAGCAATGGCCATATCTTCTAATCTAAACCTATTACTGGACAGTGTACTTGGACACCTAACACCCTAGCAATGGTCATATCTTCTTACAGAAACCTATTACTGGACAGTGTACTTGGACACCTAACACCGTATAGGACAGAGCAGGACTGTGTTGGTGAGTTTCCAAGTCTGGAAGTCTTGACAGAAGAAGAGTGGCTCATCTTCCTCAAGTAGAACTTGTGGTAGATTCAAATCACCAAACTTCTGGTTGGGTTGTTGTTGTTGTCAGGTGTCATCAAATCGAGTACAATTCATAGTAAATATATGAGCAAAAGATCTGAACCCTTTTCTATCCTGTGCCAACCTCACACTTCCTGACACACAACAGCGCACTGGGGCAGTCACCACATCAATCCACCTGGTTGAGAGTCTTCCTCTCCTTTGGTGACGCACCGCTCTTTCCAGCATCATGTCCTTCTACAAAGAATAGCTCTTAGCAAGATGCCCAAATGCTTAACTGACCACACCACCAGGGCTTGCTGGACTCAGAGATTATTTTTTAAAAAAGAAGCAGAGGGCACATGTATTATATGGGTTTTTAAATGAATTAATGCATTATTTAATAAAAAGGGGACCTTTCAGAATACTTTAGATTGAAGGTTTAATGAGTGATGGTTTTGAGAAGTCCTCTGGACTTGCTAAAGAATTTGAGTCCAGTTCCACATTTTCTTAACCTTTCAGGTATTCATCTATTGTGTTCCTGGAAATCCATAGTCATCTATTCTTTCTGGTCTCAGAGTAGAATATCTCAGGGCTTCTGGAAACTATTAGTCCTGTGCATTAGTTCTGCCTTTGAGCCACAGAGTTTCACTGGATAATTTCCAAGTAGATCACACCAGTCCTCACTTCCTAAACAACCTCCCATTCCTCTATTATTCAATACAGCAAAATATTTCCTCCACAAACTTAATTATATATAATAACTATAATCTCTTTCCTTTTTTTT